>NC_083657.1:3734707-3864707 GCF_963576545.1 Limanda limanda
ACAGACCGGCCATAACTGGAGCCACGTGATGATCGCGATAGGCTGCGTTTCTCTCTGCTACTATCCGGCCTGTGGCGCCTACGGGGGCTGGGCGAGCGTGAGCGGCGTCCTGCACTGGTTTTCTCGTCACGCCTTTGGGAAGTCCGCCCAGAAGCCGAAGTCGAGGGAGTGGCATCTTTCCCTGCATCACTGAAAACAACAGTACGACATCAGCATATGTTTGTGACGAGCAGTAGGTAGTATTTAAACGATTTGATAAAGAAAGAAACGGACCTGGGCTTGAGTACGATCTCACCACTCCACTGCGGATATCTGGAATAAAACCATTCAAATAAAACCATTAAAAGGGACTCTTACCTTTGTTGCATTTGAGAATTACAGCACATTCAAATCATCCCGCCTTCCTCCAATGCCCCACCCCCTCGTTCCCATCCGCGGTGTTTTTTTGAAGAAACTTTATTTACAAGCAGACTTACAATACTGCCTCCGCGCACGCACGTGAGTTTTTGTTTACCAAAGCAATGGATTCGGTAAGTTATATACATTTACATTCACATATGATGACGGGCCCGAATGCGCCACAAGAAGCAGACGGAAAACCTGCATGTCCATGCAGCAAACAGACAGGTCTGTCGGCCAATAAGGTCCTTCGGTCCGAAGAATTTTATTGGTTGAAGTTTTCACTAAATATTATGAGAGTGAAATAATTGTTTGTTTTTACTCCTGGTGGGTCTGTCTTGCATTTTAGAGTGTCATTACCTTATTAATACCAATTTAACCTTATCCAAAAAAAGTGTAAAAATGCAACAAAGGTAAGAGTCCCTTTAAAGCTAAAGACTTTTGCATTTTGACAAAAACAGCATTTCTCTGTTGAGGCTTCTGCAAACTGTGACTACAAAATGACCAATCGATGGGACTTGAGGACGCCCTTGTTAATTCATGAGTCCTAACGGAAGTTCAGAAGAGCTTCCCAGCAAAGTGGGTTCAAGAAACAATCTCCCAGACACAGGGGCAACTATTGCATTTAACTATGCACCAACATACTGCAGAGGCAACACTAAAGTTCATCAGGGACAAACAATCCTGAGACCGTTCTCTTACGCTATAATTTTCAGATAATCTTTAATGCTCAATGCCTTAAATGTAACAGAATTTTACAGGAAACAAAAGAAGACTGACAGTGTCCGGACGTATTTGCAGCTGTTGAGGTGAAGGGTGCTGTTCTGGTGGGAGATCCAATCCTAGTAATCAGAACAGAACACAAAACATTTAGACCTTATCACAACTATGTCGTAAATAAGTTTCGTGGATCTTCAAAGCGTGTCCCTCTCCAAGAATAACTAAATCCATTCCTGTTTCGTGTGCGATTTCTCTTGATACGTCTCTATAAGTCAAAGAAGTTGGGAAATCCAAAAATATTTGTTATCAGGTTTATTTGCATCAATTTTACAAAAGATGGGAACGACCTTGAGTTCATGTGAGGAGCTGTAACGTGAGCAAACAGCCTGGAGTGTAAATAATGGCCTATTGGAAATGAGCATGGAAACGAATAATAAATCTGGATGTGGACAAATTAAGGAAATTAATTCTTCTAGAACCTTTATAATTACTTTACTCTTCGTAAAATGACAAATACAGGAGCCACAGTACCAGAAAAACCAAAAGTAGATGGGTTCTCTTCTTGAGCTCCGGAATCTGTGATGATCTGCAGAGGTTGCTGTCAGTTATAGATCAGGAACAAACCACAGAGAACAGGACCAAAGGCAGGGAGATGCGAAGAAGCCAGTGTGTCTTTCTCAATGTCGATGTCTCAAGTTGACCAGCAGAGGAGCAAATTATTGGAACTCTTTTTGGGAAACAATAACACTTTAATACTTTAAGAAAAGGGAAGATTAGGTTCCGAAATAATGGCCATAAACAAGAACTACTCACTGTTGAAAGAGTTTGAAGAAACAAATGTCTAACAAGAGGCTCATATCTTAAAGAGATATGTCCGTTTCAGGTGAGGTAACCGACATTGCCAAAAGACTAACATCTGTCCCCTATTTTGGGATGCTTCTTAAGCAAGATGACAAACATGGTGGTGGAGGTTATGATAATTTACCTCTTAAGAAAGAGTCACACGCAGCGGTGGTCTGTATATTTTCACAGTTCCTCCTCAAAAGGTTATCTTAAATTTTCATCGGACAAAAGGAAGTTCCAATTATTGATTCAGTTGAGTCAAATGATGTTAATCGGACATTGCAACTTAGATTTAAAGAGAAAAGTAGTTAGCTGTCACACTCACCTTCATATGCAAGCATTCTTTGTAACAGAGAGAACAGGTATGTGGGAAGACTGTTGGTGTGGTCGCAGCATAGTCAAACATCACGGCCTCCGATGGCTGGTTCTGTGGACCTGGGAACTGGACTAAACTGGAATCGACGCTGCTCCATCTGTTTGGGCTTGGCTGAAGTGAAGCTGGAGGATTAACCATGGGTGGGAAATATGAAGGTTTCACAGTGGGGTAAACTATCGGCAACCCAATATAATGTACTGGTTGTTTCTGCAGCTGCTGTGTTTGTGCCTTCTCTGTCTGCGCTGGCTGCATTTGTGCCGGCTGCTTCTGGGCCGGCTGCTTCTGCGTTGGCTGCTCCTGTTGCTTCTGCACATGTTGCATCTGAGCCGGTTGCTTCTGTTGCTTCTGCACATGTTGCATTTGAGCCAGCTGCTCCTGCTGCTTCTGCAAATGCTGCATTTGTGTCGGATGCTTCTGCTCCTGCTGCTTTTGCAAATGCTGCATTTGCGGCTGCTGTTTTGGCGCCTCAGAAAACCCTGAATCTTGTCCTCGAGTTGCACTCTCATCTTTAGCAGCACTGCTATAAATCTTGTCAATGACCACAAGACCACGTCGGCCTGGATACACATTGTCCAAAACATTCGAGGATTGTTGGCTTTTCAACGTTAACTGGGGTTTTGTCTCTGGTGCTTTCAAAGGAGAGGGATTCCAGGCTTCAGAGGTGAAGACTTTTTTGTTGGCGTCTTTCTTCGGAATTGAGAACGAGTTGAAGATTGGTTTGGAAGTCTGGTCTGGTTGGGTCTGAAACTGTTGCACTGGATCACGACTTACAGGAGCTACAGACCTCAGTGCTGAAGTGTACGAAGAGCGGTCGGGGGGAACAGAGCTACTCTCGACGCGTGTAAGAACCGCAGGAATTCTTCTCATCTCTGTTTCTGTTTTCAATTGTTCTCGACTGTCGCTGCTGCTGCGTTGCTCGTTCAAAAACAAACCAATGTCACTCCCACCACTGCTAGCACCTCTGCCACTGGTCCTTCCAATGTCATCCAACACCCCTCCAACATATTTGCTAGTATGTCCATATTCAATCACATTGCTGGGCTGGAGAACAGCTGATGACCCTCCAGAACTACTCAAATTGTCCCTTTCACTCATAACTCTGCTGGGTTGAGGAAAGGGTTTTGACTCTACTGCAGTCATAGCTCTATTGGCCTTCTGAGTGCGGATTTGACGCAAAAGGAATGGCAGGTTATCAGGGGTGATCTGCTCCTCAGGATAAGAAATGAGAAATTCCAAATCCTCCTTCTCAAGACCAAAATTCAGAAGAATGTTTGCAGCAGATTCCGAGCTGTGCTTGTGGGAACCTGTCTCAGTAGGGGCTGCTGGTTTGTCCGGTGCAGGATACACATAATCACCTGCAGACTGTCCATCACGTTCTCTGTCACTGGATGTTTTAAACCGACCAACGTCACCACCGCTGGTGTAGCTAGATGAAGCAGGTAATGAATATGATTTAGTGGAATCATCAGCAGTTGACCTTTTGTATTTTGGCAACCAGTCCAAGGAGCTACTGCCACCTTCAACTTCAACATGTCTGCGTCCAACAGAGGCAGAGGTTGAGGACATCGGATAGGAAGTCGTCCCTGTGCCTGAAGAGAGAATCTCATCACTCTGAGTGTGGGTGAAGCGAGTGCTCTGGCCAATGGGCTGGGCCGGTCTGTCAAGACCCCTCACCTCCTCTCTGGCTCTGCTAACATGCAATTCCACCGACCGCTCTATAACCTTGTTCACTCTGGCCCGACCAGGTTCAGGCCTGGAGATCACTGGCAGGTCCAGCAGTGATGGGATATTTCCCCCATGGTTGGCAGGAGTTGCAGAAGAAGCTGGAGGAGGATTGAAACTGGACCCTGGTCCATAACCGGGAATGTCCCTTCGGAGGTCTCTGTCCGGTTGCACACTCGAGGCTCTATATTGCCCCTGGTTGGAACGTTGATTACCAGAGGCAAAGGGGTTATAATGGGGATGAGACATGGTGTTTCCAGCCTTCAAGGAGATTGGTGACCACAAAAGTTGAGGATGAGGGGGTTGAGGTTGAGTGGGGAGCCTGTTCGATGGAGCAAAATTCACAACTCAACCAAGAGAATGTCTTATCCGCGTCAGCTGGGATTTCAGTTGCAAGGATACAGCCTGCTGGTCAATCAGGCACCGGCTCCCTGCGAGACCTCCAGGGGTCCCGATGAGGGGCTGGCAGCAGGAGGAGGAGCTAAATGCTCCGATAGAAACAAAGAGCTAATAAGTAAAAAAAAAAAAGGGTTCATTGAATGGATTTGGCGCCTCGGCTCAGTCACACGCATCATCCGGAGAGTCTTGTCTGGTCCTTTCTGCTGCTTCCTTTTGTTTAGTTCCCTCTCTCACTCGTCTTGGGCGTCACTAGAGAGACGGAAAAGAAGGGGACAAAAGAAACACAGCACAGATAGAGAGAGAGAACAATGTCACTGCTGCTCAGGGTAAACATCGGAAACTCTGAAACAGACAAACAACTCAACTCTGATGGAAACAGTTGAAACAACGGAGCCGATAGACGAAGAATGTGGCAAAATGTAACGAACCCGGGACGACAATTCCATTCTCTCGCTCTCAAAATACCCTTGATGTTATGACTATCCTCTACAGACAAGCAGAATTCGGCATAACATTCGGTTCGGCCTTGGCAGGTCGACGCAGCCCGTGAAGGAGGCGGCTTGGAACTCAGCCAGCGTTTCATCACGGGTTCCTGGATCCTGGGGAACGTCCGGGCAGTGGAAACACAGCTTTAATCACGCATGTCTCAAGGCAGATCTTACAAAAGACGTGGAAGGGAACTCGTAAAGTCGCAGAGTGGGAACGAAAGAGGCATCACCCCCCCCGATTGACAGTAAAAGGTCAACGTCAACAAACAGCTCTCGGCTTTAACAAGGAAGAAGAAAGTCCATCTTCGGGGCGCTAGGTCCGTGGTTTACAGCCAGCTGTGGAATGAGATGACCGGTCATTCTGCCGCTTCACGATCTTCTCGGGATGAACACAAACCAGGCTGGAGGAACTCGGGGTGATGGGCTGATGGCGTCCCCCTGTGAAACGAAGAAGAACTCGCGACTGTCTCGTCCATTCCGATGACCAGGACTTTTCCGTCAGGGCTTCCTTCGTCTGGTGAACTCCACAAACACTTTCTAGCATCTATAACACACGTTTTATTTATGCTCTATTTGAACTTGTGTTCTGCTCTTTAACGTGAAGATGAATCTTTCAAATTGTTTATTGTTTTGCCTTCAATTGTTCACTTGTAAAGCAGTTTGTGTTTAAAAGTGTAAACAACGTTAGCTGTTATCATTATGTGGGTCGTGCATCTGGACGTGGCCATAGTTTATGAGGAGGCACACAACCTGCGTGATATTCGTGAAATATGACGCAGGTCTACGTTCGTTCTGATGAACCGGAAGCGTTGAATCAGGATTAACGGTGTGATGATCAAGTATCAATCAGCTAAGCTAGCTGCTGCTAACCGCTGCTAGCCGCTGCTAGCTGCTGCTAACCGGAGCTAGCTAGAGAGCAGGAGAAGAATCACACGCAGGATGTGATTCACAAACATCGCTGCGTGTTTTTAAATCGTTGTCTTGCTCCGTCACGTACCTTGAGATACGTCCAAACTCTTCCTGGCGTCGGTACGTTCCAGGAAACCGGCCGCCGCGACTTCCGGTGCGCGGTGACCGGCCTTCAGAGTAAAAGCACGCACTTTCAGAGTAAAAGCGCCGTTACTAAAAGACAACGTTACCGGTTCGATTCTGATCCCCAAACATCACATTTTGGCAAATCTTCCTTATGTGAGAAACAATAACAACTTTACAATGGAAGAGCCATTTTATTCTGTTTGTTTCACCTGCAATATGTCTGATATTGTTTTTTTGTCAAATTATTTCAATATCATGTGCAATATTTGATATTGTGTAATAACTCGGTCATGTGCCATATTTATGTTGAGGAAGAGGAAGCTTCATAAGAGTGGCTCTTCATCACAATCAATAAAAATTACAAGAATGTGTTCAACAGAACTCCTTTTATTTATATTTACATAAAATACTGTTTGTAAAATGTTATTTAAAATATTTATTCAACCAAACATTTCTTTTACAAACTGGAATTTAACACTGAAAAGAAATAGCCGCGACTGATAAATGTAAAGTAGCAGCAGTAAAAGGCAAAAACTGAAAAAACAACAAACAAACCAATGTTACCATAATTACATGTGTGAGATAATAATTAGATATATACAAAGAAAAACATAGTGTACATACAGGTTAGTGTCAAAATGTCCACCAGCATATGAAGAAACTCAAAAAGTTATCGTTTAAAATAGACACTTTATTTCTAGAACACTATATCCCTCAAAATGTCCATGAGGAATATCAGGATTACTACAACTGTATGTATTCGAGACGTAAAGATGAATGTCAGCGTTTATTTCACAACTTTGATCAACATTTTCTATTGAAAATTAAAGATTTTAAAATTAAAAAAAAAAAAAAAGAATGGGACAAACATTTGAAGACAGAGATTAATCCCAACGGGAGCATCCACACAAAAACTGTCCCTGTGACCATCAGGCTGAAAACACAACTCAACCAAACCCGTCGTCAGTGGCTCCAGACGTTTCCACTTGTCCAGGTTTTAAAGGCACAATCAAAATCAAGGATCGGAAAGCTGAAGTCTGGATCAATCGGAAACTTGGTCTTGAGGATTTGGCGTTGAGCTTCTTGATAGTTTCTGTTGTAGCTTGTGCAAGTGTTTCTGAGAGGAAGAACACAAACAGTGTCAGGTGTAATGGACATTTTTAGATCTACTGGTTTGACCTGAATATGCTCAGTGAGTTCAGTTAAAAATAGCCTGAATCAGCATTATGCTCTATTAGGAATGTTTGTGTACAATGAAGTGGATGAACCGGTGTGACTTTGTGTTACATTTTGTGTGTGTGTGTACCTGCAGGTTGTTGTAGTGCGCCTGGCTGCTGCAGTGAACGTCCTTGGCGCTGCTCTCGCTCAGGTAGAAAACACGGCAGATGTTACAGAAGTATCCGGATTTAGGGACCACGAACTCCTGACCTGGAGGGACACACAAACACAAACATAAAAACCTTATCAAACTATTTTCAATCTGGTGAAATTAATATTAAATAAAACTGAGTGTCTCACCGAGGGGCTGGTTGGCTTTGAACGGCGGCAGATTGAAGTCGACAGGAACAGAAGGAGACTGAGAACGAGATCTCTTTGCTTCAGGTCCGACGATCTCCTTCTTCCTTTTACTCACAGCTGAAGAAGAGGAAGAACTGATAAATTGATTTTGCCTTGATTTAGAAATGAATCGGGCCTAAGAAAAGCCTCAGTCACTTTTGTGGGGAAAGTCAATCAGTGTATTATATTATTATATAATAACTTTTGGTTTAAACTTAAATCAGCAGGTATCCTTTGTAAATCATTTCATTTCAACACGAACCTGTAGCAGGTCTGGATGTTGGCTCCACTTGGTCCAGCTTCTCTTTCACGTCATCACTCGCTTCATCTAAAGTGTCCGACGTCTACAAAGAGGAGCAACACATGGTTAGAATGTGTTTGTGAAGCAGAGACTGTGAACCCATCCTCCCTTGACCCCCGTTGTACAAACAAATACTAGACAAAAGGTAAACTTAATGACCTATACTGCAGTTTATGGTATGTAGATGTGCACTCAGCAAGTATGTTGGCAAACTTGTGTTTTGCGATGAATTTACAATAGTTTTCTCACGGCAGAAACATCAAACTTCGATGTTTCTAACTCTGATTCCAAATCGGTATTTTACCTGGGTGGCTGAGTCCACTGTTTGGACGTCTTTGATGGGGGGGCGGGCCTCAACTTTTTCCTCCACTTCTTCTACAGTTTTCTCCAGAGTCACGAGCCCTTGCAGTTCTCCGGCTGGAACTTCACCATTCGACTCGGGACGCATCTGCGAAACTTCCTCTCCAGCTTCGTCTCCTTCCACCTCGTCCAGAGTAATGAGTCCCTCGGTGTCGACCCCTTCTTCCTCCTCTCGTTCCCTCACTTGCTCCTTCCTCTCCTCGTTTTCCCTGGTCCTCCTCTCCACCTCCGCGGCGAGTTGCTTCTCTTTAGCAGCAGCCATCCTCTCCCTCAGTTCTTCTTCCTCAGCGATGTCGTCAGGGTAATCTTCCTCCTCATCACTCACTTCCTCCAGGTCCACCAGAGAACTCGTAACTTGGTTCTTCTCCACTTCTGGTGTTGTGGGATCTTTGATCTTTGTTGTAGATGAACCTTCATGATCTAAATCCTTGGTCACCACTTTGTCGGATGCTTCCACAACGGTCCTACACGTTGGTGCATCTTCTTGAACAGCTGCTTCCTCCTCTTTTGGACAAGTTTCATCTTTTGACTCCTCAGAGGTCATCAACTCTTCCTGAACTTGATCATCTTCCACAGAATCTACAATCTGATACAACGGCTCCTCTTCATCATCATCAGCTTCTTTTTCAGATGCATCTTTGTCGCCCTTCAGTGTTACAGGGTTTTTTCTAGTTGATTTAACAGCTCTCTTTGGTCTTCCCCTCTTCCTTTTCCCTCCTGTAGGGGGCCGGTCATCCTGAAGAACCTCGTCCTCCACAGAATCTAATATTTCATAGGTCGCATCCTCATCTATTTCCTCTCTTACAGTGATGTCGCTCTTCTTTGTCGACGAGTTCTCTTTTGAAGATGCTTCCTTCTCCATCTTTGGAGTTTTGTCCTGTGATTCTCTGGCAGGTGTGCGCCTGCTCCTTGTCGGTGTGTCCTCTTTTTTAGTTTGGTCTTTCTGAGTCGTCCTTCCCCTTCTTCCTCTGGTGGATCTCGTCATAACGACCGGTTCCTCAGTCGCAGTCTCGTCCTCCACAGAGTCTAAGATTTCATCTGGTTTTTCAGATGCTTCAGTGAGATTCAGAGTCATTTTGTCCTCTTTCTTTTCTCTTCCACTCCTTCTTCTATCAGTCCTTTCTGTGGCGGCAGCTTCTCGAACCAGTTCTTCAGTGGAATGGACCATCTCCGACACCTTCTCCTCTTCAGGGTCTTGGTCTCTTTGAGGAAGTCTTGCACTGGAGTCTCGTGGTGATTTGACCTTCTCTTCACTTTTGGATGCTCTGGTCCTCAGGCCACTCCTCTTTGAGGATCTATCATCTCTTCTAGAAGTCGCGTCAGGTTTCTTGTTGTCAGACTCAGACTCTGTAGTTATTGGCTGTTCAGTAACAGAATCCACTACCTTAGAGGCATCCTCCTCTTCTTCTCTACGTGTAATGTCTTTAGACATCTGATCACTCTGTGCTTCAGTGTTTTGTTCCATTATCGTCTGATCGTCAATTGAATCCAATATCTCAAAGGTTTCTTGTTCAGTAACATCACAGTCTTTGTTATCACAGACTTTAGGAGGCTGGTCTTCATCTTCTGGGACTTGATCATCAGGTCTTTTGATATCCTTGCAGGATTCTGCTGATGTTAATTCCTCTTCTTCTTCTTTCCTACCTGGATCTAACACTAGGACACTACCTTCATTATTTGCCTCCTGCTTTACTGTGGAAGCATCATCTTCAACCAGGTAACTCTCCTCTTTAGCTGTTTTGTTTTTGGTAACACTGTCCACTTCCTTTTCAGTGGACTTCTCGGGGCAAGCTTTGCCATCATCGTTGACACTGTCCAGGACAAAGCATTTCTCAGGTTCCGGTGTCTTGGTGTCGGAGCTGCCTGCCTGATTCCCTTCATCCTTCTGATTATCGGTTTGGCCATCAAATGATTCAAGCGTTTGGTAATTTTCACCATGAACATCCTCTGCCTTTGTACCTTTGTCAGGATCTTCTCTCTTTTTCTCTTTGCTTGCCTCCAGGTCTTTGAGTTTGGTGTCCTTTAACTCAGCCACTACTCTCTCGCTTGCTGCTCGTCTCCGTGACACAGGGAGACGCTCTACAGACACCGCTGCTGATAGCATCTTTACCCTTTCACGTGCAGTTTGGGACGGTCGGATTCCACGACTGGAGGATGAAGCATGAGAGCCTTTGAGTGGAGATTTTGTCTTGCTCCTCTGTGCTTTGTGGCCAGAGGAGGGAGAGGTTTCAAGAGTTAGAAAAGACGGAGAGGCAGAGGATGAGGCTGGGGATTTGGTCGGCTTAGATGAGCCCTTAGTTGCTTTTGGCAACACAGACGTTGAGCTAGAAGAAGAGCTTCTCCTTACGTAGTCTTTGGGTGACTTGGATGAAAAAGAAGCTGAGCTCTTAGAGTCTTTCGAGGATCTTGTTGAGGATCTTGTTGAGGATCTGTTTGAGGTATTTTTCGGAGCGTGTGAAGTACCGGAGCTTTGTTTCAGTTTTGTCCCTGTGGAGGACTGCTTGGAGGACAAGGAGCTATGGGGGTCAGGGCTCATTTCTTCCTCATCAGAAATTTCATCAAGAGTGACAAAGTCACTCATGTCAAAATTTGGCTCATCAAAAATGTAGGCGTCTGAAGCAAGTGCATCATCTGAAAAATCTTCTTGACCCTGGATCATAAACAAAGAAGGAATTCAATCTCATTAATCAAATATAATTGATGCTTTTTCCAAGCTTCACTGCGAGTAATTAACTTATGTATTCAATACGGACAAGGATATAATGATATCTGCATTATTAGTTTAATAGACCACATCTTCTCATGTTTGTGACCTTATGATCTAAATGTTCCCAATTTCTCCATAAATACAGATAATTAACAAGAGCATAAAAAGAATCATCACCTCTTTGGCCCCTAAAGGTTCCTGGTCAATCTTAAGAAGTTCTGTGGTGGGTTCTTCGGAGTCGACCAGATGTGTGTGTGTGGCGCCGGAAGCAGCGTCATGTGTAGTCGCTGGTGAGCCCTCCTCCGCCATCTTAACGACTTTTTCTTGATTTGACTGGGGACATGCGGTGGAGTCCAGGACGATCTCGGTTCCCAGTTTCTCACCGTGTTCACAAGTGATGGATTCATCAGAAGCTGCTGGTTGAGCAGAAGCACTGACACTGGTTTGCTCAACAGGTTGTTGCCCGTTAGCAGAAGGTTGAGGAGGAGGAGGCTGTGTCGGGGGCGGAGCTTCAGCCCTGACAGTGTCCAGACCCAGGTTTAAAGTCCTCTCACTGCAGTCTTCAAGACGCTGCTTGAGGCTCTTCACACTAAAATTAAAAAGAGGAAAAAACATCTTTCTCTGACAAACTTGTCACTTTACAGCTGCCTGGTTCATCAGTTTCTGACCAGACAAGCTTTGGAGCGAGACCGATATCACACAGATTATTATCAACGTTTTGGGAACATGATTTGATTCTTAACCTGACGAGAATCGATTGAAAAGCAAAACACTCACGATTCAACACCTTGAACGCGACCCCTGTGACGAAGAAGAAGAAGAAGAAGAGAAAGAGAGTTAGCCAGGTTTGTAAGTTAAATTATACATTTCTCATTCCTGAGTTAAGGACACGTACTTATGGGCCTTCGATGCAAAAACTGACGTCACTAAGTTGCACTTCTCCAGCACCATAGTTACACCACTGGAGTCAGCCATCTCCACACAAATCTGAGGGGAGACACAAGATTTCAGTCTATTAAAGCATCAGTTTAAGATGTTACAGCGGAAACCTCCGAAAAATACAGGGTTTATTAATGTAATGTGATCATGTTTGTAAATCTGTTATTCTGATATGAATGATTCGTTTAATAATTATTTCTTATTTTAGTTATTAATTCAAATTATTTTACTTTATTGACAATTCAGTCAAATGTGAATTTATAGTAAATGACTTAAAACAAGCACGTTACGATGAATTTGTTCTGACAGTTTGAAGCCAAGGCAACGACACTAAAATGGAATGCTTTTTAACATCTACATGAAAAAAAAAACTCTGACATTCTGTTGCTCTTCACTCCACACTTCAATGTGAAAACTGAAGCTGTGTGTTGTGTCGTTGCCGTACCCTGTTGGCGAGCGGCAGGAAGCTGACAAGTTTAGCAATGGACGCCACCGTGTACATGACCGACTTTACGATGTGGACACTGGTCTGAGAGATCTCCACACAGAGCAGCCGCTCCTCCAGAGACTGGGCATCTGGAACACGCTGAAAAACAACCGACGTAGTGTTAAGCACCAAGGAGTCAAGGAATTCAATAATTTAAGATTCAAATTTATGATGAGGAACTTACAGAGTTGCTCCATTTCATCAAGGATTTGAACATGAGCTCCTGCAAAAAGACACAGATGCTGTTAAAACACGTTTCAGTCCACCACAACTTTTCTCCAAATGGTTCCCAGGCTGAGTGAGGAACAAGAGCAGTCAAACTCTGATGTTCTGATCATGTTGTGCTGTTTAACTCTCTCCTCAGTGTCCACACCTCTTTTGACTCAGGATACATGTCCTCCAGGACAAAGTGGATCTTCAGAACGCAGCCTTGGACAGAAACCGGCTTCCTGATGTGATCTCTGACAAATTCGCAGCACGATGTCCAATCGCTGAAATGCACGAAGGCCTGGAGGGGAGAAGAAAGAAAAGATGCTTTAACATAGTTCAACTGGAACAATTGTCCGTCTGCAGCCTTTTGTCCTCACCCTCCTCTGCAGTGTCAGCACGATCACGTTGTAGTACAGAGAGTGGAGAGTGTGTTTGGGGAAATAAGGCCGGACCAGCCTGGCGACGTCCTCCTGCCTGTAGCCTCCTTCTGGTAAACCGGTCAACATGAGTGTGGGGAACATGGTACGTCGACTGCTGGCCGTCTGCAGGACACACAAAAAAACAGACATATTTAGGGGACTGATGTCTATGAGTGTGAGCAGCTTCGATTCATTTAATAGGACGGTTGGGCTTTGATGGAGGTAAAAGGCTCTACTGCTGGTTTTAAACTGTAAACTACACAAAAGTAAATTGGTTGTAGTTATAGAGAGAGTGTAGTTACCTCGATGTCGACCTCTCCTTTGACGGTCAGATGTTCTTTGAGGCAAAAAAGAGCAGAATCACTTAACTGAACCAAAACCGGTTAAATTCAGCAGCTTTCGTTTCCAGCCGTTTCTCTTACCTGGGATGAAGAACCAAGGAGACACGCTGGGGAACACAAAGGGACTCGTAGCCATAGCGACCCAAAACGGTCCAATGCTGCCCTGTGGAACGCCAAATTTTACCGTTAGGATAGTCGCTCCGGGAACAACATCCTTGCTGTCCGGCAGAGCGTTCGCAGGATTCCTTGGTACTGCAAAGACGAAAAGCAGCAAAAAAGAATGCTCAGTTACTTCCTCCGCCACAGAGATGAGAGGAGAAACGGTTCTACTCCGAAATCGCCTCTCGTCTCCAAGACTGAGCCCAACCCCCACCCTTTTAACTCCTTAACAGAAAAACGTACACAGAGCTTCAGAACGGTCGTCTGTTGGTTTCAGTCTGTAAACTTTGTATCCAGGGGCATGGTTCAGGAGGCTGTGCCAAACTCCGAGTCGATCTGCATCAGGACTCGAGTCAAATTCAACAAAAACCTGAAACACACACAAACAGGAAATATAAGATGAACAGGAAGTCTTTATTTAACTCACTGAAACGCCTGTGTGTGTGTGTGTGTGTGTTTATACCTTGTTGAGCAGAGGCAGGTAGTTTGTGACAGAACCGATTTTTCTCAGAACCTCCTTGAGGTCTCGGGCTTCGCTCGGTGAAATGCCCTCGATGTAGATGATCCTCTCTCCCCGATCCTCCTCTGGCCGCGTCAGGAACAGGCTCATCAGGTATGAATAAAACATCAGCTGAAACCAGAACATCGGATTTAATACACTGGGCATGAATAAAAACCTGTGGAGAAAGGCGAGCGGTGTGGTTTGTGCATGCTTACCGGCGACTTCAACACGTTGTCGTTGATCACGTGCGGCAGCAGACGAGTCCCTTTGAACATGATGCTGTTCCACACCATGAGTTTCATTATTTCGTGCGCATCCCTCACTGTCGGCATGACAACAAAGGCCTGAGAGGGGAACCAGAGACAAAGTGTTTAATACAGTATGTCTAAACAGTGTTAAAATATACGACATTAGGAGTTTTACTACAATTACTCGGAGATTCAAGTTGCAGTTATGGCCAATGATGGACAAATTCTCATCAGGTCATCAATGAGTCCAAGTCTATGTTTGTGCCGGATGTAATGAAATTCAAAATTACAAAAAGATCTTAGGAAGCTAAACACACGACATGACAACTTCTGATGAATCCTGAAAGACAACAAAATATGGGATAAATAAACCAAAGTGTTAAATCGGTCTCTACCATGCAGGCCTCAGGAAAAACAAAGATGTTTTCGCGTTTATAGATAAATCCGTATGGAAGAAAGACGTTGGCGATGTCTTCCTCGGTGTAGCAGCCATCTTCGTACTTCGGCAGTTGGGATATCACCAAATGCCTTTTGTCACATTCCAAAAACTGGGGAAATTTAAGGAGAAAACAAATGTTTAAGTTCATAATTTAAGAATAAAACAAGTGCACTTCACATGAAGTTTTACAAAATATTCACTGAGGTTTTGTTTAGAGATGAAAAACAACAACAGTGTCGATAAAAGAAAGGAATTTACATTTCTTTATTATAAGGGTTTGATAACATCTCCTTAAGAATCATTAACACATTTTATTTTATACATCAGTTGATATATCTAGTCAGAAACTCCTGAATATCATATCGGTCGGGCTCATAACCAGACAAAAAGAAACTACATGTTGAAAGTGAAGTCGAAGTGATTTGTAAAATCCTACCTGCTTCAATTGGCAGCTTTTCTTACTAATGCACTCTGTAGAAAAGCAAAAAGTAAATGTCAAAGACTACAAAAAGAATCAGGAACCCAAACAGACTCTCTCTTGGATTTCTTACTGATTTTGTTCTGATTCAGGTGCTTTACGATCGTGTCCCCAACGGTCAGCAGCTCTTGGCTCACGGCTGAATCACTGCCGGCGGCTTTAGAGGCAGACGCAGGAGCTTCAAAGAGGAGATTGAACCCATGAGTACAGGAGCAGGATTTGGAAAAGTCACTGACGTTCACATCTGACAGAGCCAGCCCGACACAACAACGATTACCTGTTGCTTAGATCTTGTGTTCAATCAAAACATCTGGATTTTACCTTACGTTTGCTGGAGCTGAGCAATTTAAACATGTATCACACAAGGCAGGAAAAACGATCATTTTCAAGTTAACAGATTGATGGACTGTAAATAAAGATGGATGACATGTCTCCCACTGTAGGAGAATGAATCTACAGTTTCTCAGACACATCTTACACCTTTGGTTTCTGCAGAGTAGCGCTCGTGGAGTAGACGCATTTGATTTATATCATCAAATAACCAAACTTTATCAGAGACGGGAACACAAACAACAGAGTGATAACACTGGGGGACCAACTATGGACCTTTACCTTGTTGTATTTGTTTTGTTTTGGCTCCAGAGGAATTCTGTGCGGCTTTGCCAGGCGCGGGGAGCAAAACCGTTCTGGAGGAAGTGGTGGTTTTTGTGGTTTTAGTGGTTTGAGATGTGGAGACACCTGACAAAACTGGTTTCCTGTGAACAAAGGAGAAGAACATGGTTGTGAAGCAGGAGAAAAACAGAGAAACCTTAAAACCCTGTAAGTGCTGGAATGACAAATATATAAATATACAGTTTTTTTTACTGTCTAGACAAAAGAGATACTAGTCCCTGAATAAAGATAAAACCAGTGTTTAAGTGTGTGAATGAAGCATCTTACTTCACAGGGATCTTCTTTAGCTGAAGAATCTGCAAACAAACCAAATCAGATTTGTTATTTTAGATTATTCGGATTAATGACAAACATCAACACATATCATATTTGGGAATAACAGGGAGTGACAGACAGATCCAGAGTCATACCTTCTGTGTGACAACGGAGACTGGGATTCCTCTCAAGTCGATGCTCTTTAAGCTCTTCAGTTTCTTGGCATCCTCTTCTTTCTCGAAACACACCAGTGCCTACGTGACACAAACACACAAGACTTTAGATCAACACAACCATCGGGACTCACCAGCATGTTTTAATCAGTAGAAAAATACCCAATCAGAAAGATGGACACCTGAACGTACATCAGTGTATACAGTGAATAGTTCCTATACATACCTCCAGTTTCTTCCGAAACAACACGACTGATTTGGTTTTTCCGAACTGCTCCGCCGCGGCGACCACGTCACTGTGAGAGAGGCCGTTCACGACGCCCTCTAACCTCACCATGGTTGGAGGTGAAGGTTTGAACACCTGAGTAAAGAGAGACAACCAAATACAGACTGTGTGTCAGTTTCCAACTTGATTTTCATGTCAGTATAAAAACAGATAGTTAGCAAAAGTCCCAGATAAACTAATACAAACAAACAAACACACGGACCTTAGGCTTTGGGGGAGCGCTCACTTCGCTCTTCTGCAGCGATGTCGTCACCATCGTCTTCTTCTTCGCTGACAAGGAGGCAGCAGAGCCTGGGCTCTTTCTCACAGCAGAGGGAACAAGGTTCAGGCGTTTCCCTCCTTTGGCCTTCTTGCCTAGCTCGTTGAGCAAGGCAGGAGTTAGAGTTTTCGTCAGTGTGGGCAGAGACTGGACATCTAGGAGGGACAAAGGCGACAAACAGTGTCAGACATTAAAACACTATTAATACTGAATTACTACTTAAAAGATGAGTGAATCCTAGGTGCATCTCTGTGATCTAAAATTCTCTTTCCATAGGTTTTCAATGTGGGCTTTGTCGGCAATAGAAAAAGAGCTGGGCTCTCAAACCTGATTTGCCAGTTTGTTTCTTGGACGGTCTGCTGGCACCGCTCAGCCGGCGCTGGGGGGAACTCTCTGGTGACGATGGTCTTCTCGAGTACCATAAGTCGTCTCTTCTCTTCGGAGACAACCATCTCTCATCGCCCCTCCTGGGTGAGGAGAGTCTTTCACGGCTTCTTCTTGGCGATGACCATCTCTCTTCGTTCCACTCTGGCGAGGGCCATCTGTCGCCTCTCCTCCCTGGCGATGAGAGTCTTTCGCGGCTTCGTCTTGGAGACGACCATCTCTCTTCGCTCCTCCTTGGCATCGATGATCGTCTTTCGAGGCTTCTCGTTGGAGATGACCATCCGTCGTCTCTTCTCCTCGGTCTCTCGTGGCCCCTTGAACACGACCAATCGTGGTCGTAACGCGGAGAGCGAGAACGAGACCGGGAACTGAAATACGGGGGAAAGAAAATTGGTAAACGGTTAATTAAACTAACGATAAATTAAACCCTATCGGACATTTCGAGAGATTCTGAATTAGCGTCTCACAGACCGAGTGTATCTGGAGCTGTGTGACGATAGTGATCGGCTGCGTTTCTCTCTTCTTCCCTCCGAGTGTGAACGGGAGCGGCCTCCATGACTGGTTTTCGTACGACGCTGATGGGAAGTCTGCGCAGAAGCTGAGGAAGAGGGTTTGGCATCTTTCCTTGCAGCACTGAGAACGAGTTAAACATGAGGTTAATGAGAGGGAAAGAATATCTACAACAATCTGCAGGATACTAGTTCCTAACTGGTTTGATTACTTCTTGTCTGAAGAACACTTAGAACGTTACCTGGGCTCGAGCAAAATTTGTCCATTCCAGTGTGGGTATCTGGAGGAGTGTAACACAATTCAAACAAAACCATTAAATGAAAGAGATCACATTTTGACAATAAACACCAAATATTTCAGTGATTAAGCATCATTTTTTTGGGAAACGTCACAGCCCTACAGTACATTAGTGCATCCATGGCGGACCTTTGCTAGTCAGAAAAAGCATCTTTAAAGTTATAAAATCTAAAGAAAACTCAAGACTGACTTTGTCCGGAGGACTCTGCAGCTCTCGAGGTGAAGGCTGGTGTTCTGGTGGGAGATCCAATCCTGGTAATCAGAACAAAAACCACAACAATTAAACAAAACTCACGACAAATGCATATCAGCTTCAATAACTCAACTGTCGTGACACAGAATTCTGAGGATTCCTCGCTACAGCCGATTTAAAGAGGTTCCATTGATCTTCAGAGAGCCTGTCTCCTCTCTAAAGTGTCCACTTCGATTTCAGTTCCTTTTTACATCCAAAAGAGACGTTTGAAGCTCCATGTCCATAGAGAGTCAGGCGAGAGGGGAAGTCCAAAAACACAAAACTTTTGTATCTGGTTTCTTTCAGTCCTGATCCAACAGCAGGTTATTACCAAACGAGGTCTGACATTGACCCACAGCAACAAAAAATGTGAAAAAATAAACCAAAAATGTAAGCTTGGCCAAACAATAGCCAGTAGTAGAATAACTGATTTATACTGTTAAATATTACACAAATTTATGTGACAAATAACAAATACAGATGTACTGAAGCGCGCAAAAATGTCTCTGTCAGTTGCTCGGGACATTTTTTGGATGTTTCATTACAGCCGCCGAGTAAAATCTTCCAAAAAATGTCCAAGTGAGCCCATGTGAGACAGAGGACAAAAAAAAGAGGAGATATAGACGTAGTGTGTCTGAAAACAACTCCACGGTGGCAACAAGGTGCAGAGGGTAACTTCACTAACACAGTGTTCTAATACAGACTTTGAAACAGGAGTAAAAAAACAAAGAGAAATGAGAAACAGTGGTTTTCCATTGACATGTCTTTCAAGTCCCATCTTGGTATTAGAAGACGACCCGTTCTCATTATTCTATATTAAATTACGTAACAGTTTCTTCTTGGCAATGGCCATTACATTGTTTGATTAAACTTTCATCTGATTAAACCAGACACTGATGTTCCGAGTTGTTTTACGTGGATATGATAATGCAAATCAAGCATCATACAGAGAATAGTTTGCAAAAGGGTGCACAGTTTATAAGTGGACAGGTTTTTCGTTGTATAATTACAGCTCCACACGAATTAAAAATATATTTCACATAATTCAATCCTTGGGCTCTTTTTAATTGGTACGATACATTCTACGAGAACAAAAGAACATTTTACAGATGAGACAGTGAACTAAATGACCCATCATTTCCGAGAGGGAGAGAAATCAGAGTCTAGTCTTCCACTCACCTTCATGTTAGTGAATTCTTTGAAACACAGAGAACAGGTATGTGGAAAGATCCCCGGTGTGGCGGCTGCATAGTCATGCATCATGGCCGGTGTTGGCAGAGGATTGGTGTCTGGCAACTTTGCTGGATGCTGTGTGGGCGACTGCAGGAAGTTCTTTGGACTTCTGGCTGGTTGAAGTGAAGCGGAGGGAGTACTGGTGGAGTGAGGGCTGAACCCTGGAGGTGGCACAGTTGGAGGAGGATATGCGTGCATGGCGAGGAGAGAAGCAGGTTGCGTAGCAGAAACAGCTGGAGGCCACAACGCTTTCCCCATGTGCGTGACCGGCTGTTTCGGCACCTGCTTCTGCGTCTGCTGTTTGAACATCTGCTTCGCAACCATGGAACCTTTTCCTTGAGTTGCGCTCTGATTCTTGGTGCCAGTGGCCCCACTGGTACCAATGACCACGAGATCAGGTCGGTCAGGATGCACACTCCGGAACAGACTGGAGGATGGTTGGGTTTTTGCTGCAGTTGCTGTTTTCTTCAGAGGACTGGCCTTGGAGGATTCCTCATGTCTGAAGCCGCTCTCTTTGTTTTTTCTTGACAGATAAGAAGAGCTAAGGATTGTTTGATAAGTCTGTTTTGGTTGGGTCTTCAATCGCTGTGCTGGATCAGTGCTCAGTATTGAAATGTATGAAGAGTCGGAAACAGCGCCACCTTGGCCAAATGAAGAACCAAGGGAGCTGCTTTTCACCTCAGCTGGATCTTTTTGCGGTGGTTCTTGAGTGTGGCTGCTAATATTGTTGGTGTTCACCAACAACATGTTGCCACTAACACCACTGGACCGTCCGATCTCATCCAAAGAGCCTCCAGCATAATTGCCAGTATGTCCATAGTCAATCACTTTAGTGGGCTGGAGAACAGCTGATGACCCCCCAGAACCATGAAAACCATCCAGTCCACTCACACCTCTGATGGGTTGAGGTGGAGGATAGGGCTGTGGCTGAATTGCAGTTCTCTCAGCTCTTTCGGTCTTATGAGTGCGGATTTGGCGCAAAATGAATGGAAGGTTGTCAGGGGTCATCTGCTCTTCAGGGTACGCGATGAGATAGTCCAAATCCTTTTTTTCAAGTCCAAATTGCAAAAGGATGTCAGTAGCAGCTTCAGTGTTGTACTTGGGGCGACTTGTCTCGGCGGGAGCTCCAGGTTTGTCCGACACACGATAGTCAAAATCACCTAATCCTGGAGCGGCCGGTGCCTCACGCTGTCTCTCGCTGCTTGTGTAGTTGGTTGAAGCTGGTGCTGAAGAAAATGTAGAAGAATCCTCTGCAGTTGATCTTGTGTAGAACGGCAACCAGTCCGAGGAGCCACTGCCACTGCGTCCGGCAGATGCAGTTGCTGTGGACATCAGGTAGGAGGTTGTCCCTGGGCCCGAGGAGAGAATCTCCTGAGTGTTGGTAAAGCGATTGCTCTGGCCCATGGGCCGATGATCCGGTTTACCAACAAATGTCACTTCATCTCTGGCTCTGCTAATATGCAGGTCCACAGACCGCTCTATGTCCGTGTCGAATTTGGCCCGACCCTGTTCGGGCCTGTAGCTCACTGACTGGGTCAGCAGTGATGGGTTCATTCCACCAGGAGGAGCTGCAGAAGCTGCAGAAGCGCTGGACCCGGGTCCAAAATGAGGAGATCCTGTCCGAGGGTTCCTCTCTGCCTGCACACCGGGGAGTCCATATGACCCCTGGGTGGAACTCTGGTTGCCAGGGACATAGGGGTTATAAAAAGGATGAGACATGGTGTTTGCAATCTTAAGAAGGTTGAGGAGACTGATGGCGGCAGCAGTTGGGGAGGGGGGGGTTGGGGGGACGTAGGATGTAGGGACGTTGGAGCTGGCTGTCAAGTTTGCAGCTTGACTGCCAATTGTGAGAGCATTGTTTATCTGCGTCAGAGCAAGCCGGGCTCTCAGGTGAGCGAGCTGCAAGGTGGCAGCTTGCTGTCCGAGGATCGAGCTCCCTGCGAACCCTCCCAGTAGGGGGCGTGTTACGGGCACTGGAGCAGGAGATATGGCACCATGCTCCAAAAGCAAAGCAAAGCTGAAAAGTTCAAAGAAAGAAAGGGGTTATTGAATTGGACTGGACTTCAGCTCCTGGTTTGGGTGAAGTCCAGTCTCTGGGCGCTGTTGTCCTGTTCACTCGGGTGATTCCTGTTCAACAAACACTCAGGGGAGCAGAGCAACAGCAGCAAAGCACAGATACACACAAGGTCACAGCTCGTTGTCGTGGGAACATTCAGCCCTTTACACAAACACCCAGTTACACACAGAAACCCTTCTGAATATTATCGTTCTGAAGGAGAAACACAGGGAACGTGTTGTGCTCTGTCGTCAAGGACAAATCCTGTCCAGGGTCAAGGTCTGGATAAGAAAGAAGCACATCAGAACCTGGAGACCCACAGCGGACAGGACCACGTGTCCCCCTGTCCTTGTGCTGACTCTAACTAAAGATAACCATAAGAACCAAAGCAGCCTTGAGTGGATTCAAGTCACATTCAGCCGGTAGCTGTCGATTCAGAGGAGGACAAATCCCTTTGGAGGACACATCTGAGCACAGAGTCCCCAGCAGGTGGATCCGTCTCACGTCTTCATTTCCCAGTGTGCATCGCTCTTCAGCGACAGTTTTTAAAAAGAGACAAAAACATCCAACTCTTACACTTGTAAATTAAAATTTCAGCTGATGGTAAATATGATAAAAAATGTTGGGACTCAAACCAAATTGTTTGAGTCCCAACATGTGGGAATTTATTCTGTTTTAAAAACAAATAGCGTGTTTGTCCAGAATCCTTTCAGCGAACCAACATTTACAAAAACATCCAACTCTTACTCTGTAAATTAAAATATCAGCTGATGGTAAATATGATAAATAATGTTGGGACTCAAACCAAATTGTTTGTCCAGAATCCTTTAAGCGAACAAACATTTACATAATAAATCAGTGTTGATGTAATATTAATAAAATAAATACAGAGCTTATATACACCGGAGACATCGTCGCACGTTCTTGGTGACGTACATTAATCTGCACACTTTTATAAACACAGTCCTTTATTATGACATAAGGCAACAGAGGGTTATTGTTATTATTGTTTACCCAGTTGAGGAGAAACGTGTTTAGTCGTTTCGAGCTGGAGCTCAACCGTGACTCATGTAGCTACAGGAGCTAATGTAGCTGCTGATGCTAACAGCGGCTAACGCAGTGTGCAAGGGAATCGAACCCGCGGCTCCAGCGCAGCAGTTTGACCGTTAACCCGCGTTCACGATGTTTTTAGCGTCATACCTTCCGTGGTTTGCGTCGAGTTTCTCAGTTTCACCGCGTTTAAAAGTCTTCCTCAGGCCGACGACAACAAGGAAATGAACGGCCGGAAACCAGGGAACACTTCCGGGATAGGGGATCCGGTTTCTTTCAGAGTAAAACCACGAGGCTTCAGAGTAAAAGGATTAACGTTTAAGACAAGCTGAGAAGTGAAAAAGTTTAAATAAAACTTTATTGTTTCTCCTACAAGACATAACACAAATACCTGTTGGTAGAAGAGGCGATAATAATTCGAAGAAGAAGAAGAAGAAGAAGAAGAAGAAGAAGAAGAAGAAGAAGAAGAAGAAGAAGAAGAAGAAGAAGAAGAAGAAGAAGAAGAAGAAGAATAACAAAAATGTAAAAATCTAATAATATGACTGATAATGGTATTAACAATATTAACAACAATAATGGTAATGATAAACTTTCTTCTTACACTTTTATGTTTGTGAGAGCTTTAACAAATGATTGACATTTTATAAACACAGATTTTTAAAATAATTAATCTATTTTCTCTGCTTGCGCTCCGTTACACTTTCGTTGTATCTGTAAAGCAGACTGCAAGACTGTAAAGAAATAAAGTTTATTTTCACGTGATGAGTTTATTAATAAGATTTACCAAGCAGCTCATGACCACAAATATATAAAAATAATATGTTTGATATTTTTAAATGAAGCATCAACTTCCCCGTGGCTTCATCACTTTCGATCTGATTTACACCTGAATTAAGATCAGATCAGATTTAGTTAAGCTCTAAAAAGAAGGTGATAAACCTTCCTCCTGAAAATAAAGACATGAATCCACGAGGGCTTTGTTGAGCTTAGGAGCCGCTAGCATGTGAAAGTTGCTAAGTTCGCCTTGTTGCTAATTACGGCGGCAGAGGAGCCAACGACAGGGCCGACCAATCACATCCGACCACATGCACTCAGCGCTCGGAGCTGTAAGCTCTGATAAGACTCAGGCATTGACTTTACAAACCACTGAATCAACAGTTTATCAAGATGTCGATGAATTTTTTTCATCTGTCTCTGAGGAACCGAGCAGCAAATTACTAATATATCCCCTGTTATCCCCTCCCCCGAAGCCCAGGGCTTAACACCTGACCACAACACCACAGCTGACTGGCAGGTGTGTGTGTGTGTGTGTGTGTGTGTGTGTGTGTGTGTGCGTGTGTGTGTGTGTCTCTGTGTGTGTCTGTGTCTGTGTGTGTGGAAGGGGACGTTGAGCCAAAGGACCTTCAGTTTTATTTCCAGCTGTCATCGCTCCCCTCGCAGAGCTCTGGTGGTGGTTACCTCACAAACACGTGTTTGTGCTTCTATCTTAGTGGGGACTCTCAGTGGCATAGTGCATTCCCGAGCCCCTTAGCCGAACCTTAACCATCACATCTAAATACTCACCCCCAAAACTAATTCTGACCCTAAAAACAAGTCTTAACCCTCAAACAGAATCATTAACAGTGGGTCAGACAGTGAGTTTGTGATAAGAACGACCTGAAATGACAAAAAACAGCTATGACAAACTTCTACTTTAATAACCACGCACTCTAACTCATTAATCATTAATCTACCTCGTCCCAACGACCTCATCAGCTCTGGACGGAGGGAACCCGACCCCCCCGACCAGTGAGGACACAGGACGAGCGCTGCCAAGTCCGAGGAGCAACGTGAAATCTCAAATTAGTCTCAGTCTTCAACACCAAGATCTTTTCCAGTAAAAACAAAGCTCTGATTTCCTCTTCTTGGCAAAACAATAAATCTAATAAATCTCTACGGTGATGAACTTAAAATCATTAAGACCGATCCAAGAAATTCAAGACAATTTAAGAACCTTTAAGCTTTTTAATTTGAGTATAAATATATTTAAATATAAATGTTGGCTGCCCTCAGCCAGCATGCCCTCCCGGCCTGTGATGACGGACAGTTCCCAGGTCACGTGACGAGGGCGTGTGGTTACCTCAGCAGCCCCCGGGGGTCCCTGTGTCCTCGGCGCTTCGCCAAGCATCTCCCAGACGGTTTCATTTTCAAGCTGAGGCTTCGCGGTAACCGACGCCAGCATCAACCTGCTGCTGCTTCACATGTCCGAGTCATTAATCTGGTATTTCTGATCGTTTGATGTTGGAGGATATAAATAAAACATTTGGTTTTTACGAAGATTTTTCTCAAATTATCAAGATGAATAAAAGTTGGAAATTAGCTGTTTTATTCCTCGTCTAGTGAACGTTCTTGTTCTTTATTTAAAATGTTCATCGGTGGAGATAAACTCAAGCTGAAATAATAAATGTAATAATAGAAACTGTGTGACTGCATGTGCACGTTCTTGTTTTGTGGGTGTGTTACTTTAAGAGTCCTTGGACTGAGATTTAATTTAGAGTCAGTATTTATAGTTTATGTATGTTCCTCTGCAGTATGTGTTGGTGATAAATATTGAACATTTGTTTTATAAAGTTCAAGTTAAATTTAAAGCAACACTATGCAACCAACAGCGCCCTCTGCAGGTCACTGATAAGAACCAATGAGGAAGAGAACGTGAACGTCTGAGTATTCGTTTCCAGAAAAGTGAAGCCTCTAAAGTCGATGATGGCTGGGCTGTTCCCTTTAAATGTGCAATACGTAACTTCCGCCACTAGGGGTCTCTCAATCAAATCAATATGTGCTCGTAAAACCCACAAGTGTGAGAAGTGAGGCTGTGAAATCTAAAGAGACAGTTTCTCTCTGACCTTTCAGTGCAGCAGAAAACGATAGTGACCCAGCATCGTGTCGCACGGCGTGAATACGTGTGTCTACATCGGGGTTCGGCCTCTGAGCAGAGATTTCATCACCATCGCGGAATGTGTCATCCTGTACGAGCCGCGGTGTCAGGTGATCGATGAGCGAGCCTCAAGACACGAGCTATTTTAAGAGACTGAAAATACGCACTGGATAAAATGTCTAAGAAAGAAACACAGAGATGAGAGGAAACTATTTCCCCTCAGTCAGGGACAGTTGGGATGTGACTTCCTGTCTTCTCTTATCACCGTTAACAACGTGATGCTGAGGCTCGACCCAGATCTTTTTACAAGCGGATGAACTAATGGAGTCAAACACAGAGTGACTCCTCTGAAACGTGGAGGCTGCAAGTCGACGAGTCGGTACCGAGGAGACGAGGAATCTAAAACCCGGAACCAGAGGAGAGAACCGTTACTGCTCTCTCATTAACGGCCTGTAAATAAAGATGGACGACATGACTGCTCCCAAAAGTGAAGCCAAATCATCATGGATCGTACAGGTCATAAACCCTGCCTCCAGTCAAATGATGTAAAACACACGGGACCATGACTCGGCCTCATGTTTGATGCTGAACTTGAAGCAGCGTTACCAGTAAAACCAGTAAGAGCGAAGGACGACCGTGTGGAAAGTCACGTTAGTCTAACGGTTGAATAGCAGCAGCTGCAATTTTATCGCATTCCGAAAAACTGAACCCTCTCAAACTTTTATGAGGTGTTTGGCCACGAGTGTGTGTGTGTTTGTGTTTGTGTTTGTGTTTCTGTGTGTGTGTGTGTGTGTGTGTGTGTGTGTGTGTGTGTGTGTAGATCAGCCTTCATATACACTTTGACACACAGTTTGTGCAGATATTCCTCTAATGTCAAAGTCTCTCTTAAAATACAGACAAGTAGGACATGGAGGTAAATCAAATATACTTTTTACACACACACACACACACACACACACACACACACACACACACACACACACACACACACACACACACACACACACACACACACACACACACACACACACACACAGTCCACACAGGAGGCACGAGATGGCAGACGCACAAAACACACACATTAATAAACACCTCAACCAGCGTCTCAGCTGTTTCAGTGTATTTTTAATTTTAATTATTGCTTCTGTTCGGTCATGATTCAAAACTTTCTCTCTTGTAGAAATAAATAACTTTTTAAGGCCTTTTATTTGCAAAAATTGTGTTTGACAAATTTAGAGACCTCTGGTTAAATGAACGTAATAAATGAATAAAAATGGATGAATGAACAGATGGTTGAATAACTGAATGGATGATTAAATGGATGGATGAATGGATTGACGGACAGACGGATGGATTTATGTCTCTGGGAAGGAAAGTGTTGACCTGAGACAAAACCAGGTCAACAAAACAGAGATGAAGCTGAAGCTGAAAGTGAAAAACAGGACGACTCCGATCCAACCAATGAAGGTTCCAACGTTCAAATCCATCTCGTGGTTTGATCACATCCATGTAAACAGAATATTTGTTCTGGTGTCCCACTCATTTAAATGTAAGACCCGTGTTTCCATCAGATACACACACAGACAACATGGACCAACACGTGCATGTTATGTGCGACATGCAAAGCTGAAGAAATCCCTTAAAGCCACGGACTCGGACGGACGAGACGCACACGTTTGCACAACGCTCTCACACTCAGTCGTCTCCCGGTTTTAGCCGCCGGGGTCAGCGGGGTCAGCCAGCGTTTACACCACGCGACCATTTCACACCTGCTAATTGCTCCACATGCACACGTGGTCGCTCGAGCCTGTCGGCGCTTCGGGAGTCGCTGTGGATGGAAGACGACATTCAGAGCATTTTACACGTTTAGATGCAATTCTGTCATTAGCCTGTGGGTGTCAGTGCTGCACAATAAACACATCTTAGAACACAAGGAATTCTGCCGTTACATGAAGTTAATACACTTTGAGGGGCAATTTAGTAAATAACTATATGCTCAGTTTCATTTGGTTGAATTTGTCCCCGCCACCCTCAGGTTCCGATTAAAATTTCACTCTTTTCATCAATTTGTATTTATTTAGTCATTTTTCTCGACAACTGGTGAGTTCTTTTCTTTCATGATGAACTCAGTTATGTAAAATCTTCGTACAGCTCCGGCCACACAGTGAGTCGCATGCGTTGTTAGGTTGATTTCTCTCGTGCACACAGAAAAACATATTTGTCGTCCTCACCGTCGAGCAGCGTCGATGCTGCTGCTGTTGTTTGTGTTGTTGTTGTTGTTGTTGGTTTTACCCGCAGCCATGTTCCGGGTCCTGTCGTTGCTCTTTGACACGTTCAGGTGACCTGTGTCCGCCGACCTTTGCTGTTGGGCCTTCTTTTCCTCCAGCATCTCCAAACAACACAACCACACATATAAACAGTGAACACTTTCTAAATGTCCTCAATCACACACACACACGCCCACATCTACTTCTGATTGTTCTGGAAGCGTGCACACCTCCAAATCTAAAGATAAATCCCAATATTTGGTGTGAGGCTAAAGAGGAGTTTTCCCTTGTTGCTTTCCCGGGATTATTTCCATGCCAACAAAGAAATATGCATCATTGTTTGAATCCAAGAGTAAATCCAGAGGAAGGTTGAAAATCGTCCCACATTTCCAGAGAGTTGAGGCGACTGATCCAGTTTCAGAAGGATCGGACGATAGATCATCTCCAGCCAAATCTAATACAGGATCAAACGTTAAACATAAAAACACAAAACTAAGTCAGTACCTCATCCCATCTGCCCAAATCGTAAAGTCCTACGTTCTTCTCGTGTTCTGGAGGTTCAGGCGTTCCGGATCCCAGGTGTGCCCGAGCTCCAGCGGGTCGGATTTCTGAAAGCTTAAGCCATTAGTGGGTCAGCGTGATTTGAGCCACGAGGGACTGGAAGGCAAATCGGGAGGAACGCTGCAACGCTCCACAGCCGCTCCTCCGAGGCAGCAGCTGGAGAGGGAGGGGGGGGGAGAGAGGGAGAGAGAGAGGGGGACTTAAGGCGACTATATGTGTGATTCTATCCTCTGGTTTTTATCTGCTTTTTTATTATGTGCTCAAATGTTGTCAAACGGTTTCTGCTTCACTGAAGACACTGAAATTAACTGCAGATAAAAACAAATCTGAATGAATACATTAAATAAACATAAATGTCAGATTTCCTTTATGTTATCTTAGTTGTTTTTGTTTTGTTTTACAGTCTGTGGTCTATATGATCTGATAGCACTGATTGGTTCAGGCTCTTATCACAGAGGCTCTTATCAGGTCCGACTGTTAAATTAATTTCAACTTCAACGTTTCCAGTTTCTACGATGACTTTACTGTCATCAGTAAAAAGAACGAGTATATTGAAGTTCAGAGATACAGTAGCTTGTTGTCCAACTTTCCCAAAGTCAGAAGCTTTGTTGAGTTTGTTTCAGTTTAAAGTTAAATCAAGAAGCAACATCAGATCATAACTGGCTCAGAAAACAAGATCTCATCCAGAATCTGTGTAAAACTGAGCCTGTAAATGAAGGAGAATTTAAAACCCTCAGATCCAAAGATGCACTTGTGCTGGTCCTGACTGACTGTCGCCCTCTTGTGGTGTTAAGGTGCTAATGTTGCATTATTAAATATGAATAGTTCAATTGAAGAATTTTCAAGCTTTAAAGACAGTGAATACTGACTAAAGTTCAAAAACTAAACGAGCATTATTATTTGTTGAATATACAGTATCATCTATATAATTGGCCTTTGCTTTACTTTAGTCGTTTTAACTGGCATCTGAAATTATTATTTACAAGTTTTACAGTTTTTGTACAGTTTTTTTTTAAGTTGCTTAATTATTGAAAAACAAATAAGATCAACTTGTGGTTAACTCAAGCTGTTACAGGCCAAACAGGGCAATTTAATAACATTTACATTTATATATTTACCCATCTGTTCATATTTTCTGATGTAAAATGTGTGTTTAGTAAAGTAAAGTGAGAAATATTATTACAACTTACAACAACCTAGTCATATGTATAATGAAATATTGTAAAAGAAGACACATGGAGTCAGAAGACGTTGTTAAAAGTATTAATTTGTTCCACAATATTAAGAAAAACAAACAAAACCCATCCACCGGAATGACGAGAACATACAGTAATAGTACACGAGTACAAGTGCAACAGGTTTCACAGTCATTGGGTACTTACATAGATCGGCCACAAGGGGAGCTCTCATAATTCTGTACAGTCCCAAAATAATCAACTGATTCATATTTACACTTTAACACAAACAGGTTTTTACTATTGTCACGAGTTCAGCTTCACTCCTTCAGACGACAAATCACAGAATTAAATCAAACAGCGGAAAAACTGCACTTCTGTGTTTAGAAAGTTCACTGATGCGACGTCCACTTACTGACAATAACTGTAATAATAAAAATAATGTGTTGATATAGTGTTGATATGACACATCTGTGTTGAGCACTGTATGCAGGTGGCTATTATAAATTAAAAATTATAATGATTTAATGGATAATGGGGAAAATCTATGAAAAAAATGCAATAAAACACACGTAAAAATGTTCGAGATGAAATTGACTGAAAGTATCATGATTACCATTATTAAAACTTTTTATAGATATTGCTACAATTTTGTTAACATTAATTCTTTTGGCCACAATAATTAATTCTAAATGTATCATTTTGTCTTATGCATCATTTAACATAAACACATGAAAATAAAATAAAATCTAAATTCCCCTGAATCCCTGTGAGATGAACACGCAGCTCTTCAAACACATAAAGAAAGACGAGGTTTTTCTCAGTTAATGCCTCAATTCAAGTGTCACTGACTTTCCCTCATTATGTACATATGTATATAAATTATGCATGAACATATTATATATGTATGAATGCTTGTTATGTTTTACCAGCATCAATCTGCCTGTTTTTCGTTAGAAGCCTTTTATAGTGTTTTTCTTTCCAAATGTGTTAGTCAGTTCATTTGAAATAAACCTTTTAATGAAAAATGCCCCAAAACAAAAGCAAACACTTCACACTCTCTGTCTTCTGAACGATATGTGCACTTTGACTTTGTGTGGTTACTGAGATATTTGATTACTTTGTGGTTGATGAGTTCACAGAGTGATAAGAAGCTGATTAACTGCTGACTAGTTATTTCTTCTCCCCTGTTAGATGTCAGCTGATCTCAGACAAACTTCATCACTGATTCACTGAAGAGTTTTAATCTCCAGAAACTTTAATCCACGACACCTGAAAGTAATCGAGTATTTGTCTTGTAACTTAAATCAATGTTTCATTTTTTGCTTTGTTTTTTGTCGTATTTCTCAAAAATAAAAAGCATTAACCACTGATTCTCCAAAGGTGTTTCCTGGACTCTTCTTTTAATAACTTCTGAGTGTTAACTGATCTCAGTTCAGCTTCACTCTTCAGCTGATTGTGATAGTTTGTGTCTCTCAGTCAGTTCTTCTCACAGGAGATGGAACCCACTCACCAGATTTAGTCTAAACACACAATCATCTTTATGATCTCGAATGGACCTTTTTTCAGTGAGAAAATAACAGCTTGAAATAAAACAGCGTAGCAGCATCAGGCTTTGAAACAACATGTTAGTCCAACAATGAAGATTAGTTAAATATGTTTTTCTCTTCCCTCCAGTGACCCTCTTCTTCTTTTTCCACTCGTCTGCAGAAACCACACTTTCTGGAGTTCAATGGAAGTCGCAGGGTCAAACTAGTGATCGAGTTTTTTGACAAATTAGCAGCTCAAATTTAATTTGGCATGAATGTGAAGCATTTGTGAAATGTAAATCGTTCCTCCGACCCGGCCGTCGCTCTTTTTGTCCATGATTCATCGTTTTTGCAGTCGACTCTGGCTTCTGCTTCTCGGTTTAAACTACACAACCTACTGCTTTCCTTCTCAGCTCCTTCTCTCCTCACCTTCCTTCCTTCCTTCCTCTCCTCTCCTCTCCCTCTACGCGATGTTGGAAATTGGATCGCTGATTTTCAGACACCTCCAGTAGATGGTTCTCACCATGGTGAAGAGAGCGAGCAGGATCAGCAGCGCCCAGGACACGTAGATCCCTTTAGAGTTCTGTGCAGGCGTCCACGTCCCGAACTGAACACACACACACACACACACACACACACACACACACACACACACACACACACACACACACATACACAATCACATTACTCTCTGGGAAACATTTCAAACTTTAAAACCAAAACTATCTTCTTCCAGACACATGACTAAACTAAAACATGTAGGTGGATGTTACATAAGATATCTTCACACACACACACACTGTTACACACCAGGAGTCCTGCAGTGGCGCCGGCGAGGACGATGAACAGCAGGAAGCAGAGCAGGCTCCTCCTCCTGGGGTACCCCCGGCCAATAGAAGAGCTGGAAATCAAAACCAGGAAACATAATTAATAGTGAAAATGGCGCGACGGAGACGCGGAGACGAGCTGAGACACTTACACTTTTCTGCAGTGTGGACATCGGGCCAAGGTCCGGTCTGAGAACTCCGTCCACTGAGAGAGAGAGAGGAGGTTAAATGTCAGAGAGAGAGAGAGAGAGCGTGTGTGTGTGTGTGTGTGAGTGTGTGTGTCTGTGTGTGTGTGTGTGTGTGTGTCCTACCAGGAATGTATTGGAGCAGTGTCCACAGATGACCCTGATGCCGACGGGTTGCTGCTGCGGTTCAGGACTGTCGCTCCCGATGTGAACTGGTCCCAGGTTGATGATGCGTTTACTGGCAGAAGAAACAATCGGAAAGTGCAGAGTTTTTAAAGAACTGAAATCTCGGCCTGAATGTCGACGCCGAATACTTCAGCTGAGACGAGTGAAAAGGAATCCGTGGCTGTGTCTCTGTCTCACCAGTACGGCCTCGGACAGGCGATCCTCTGCGACGTGACTTTGCAGATCAGAAGACAGTTGCATGGACAGCGGACGTACTTCTTCCCGACGGGGGCGTTCTTTATCGGCTATTGACCCGAGAGATAGAGAAAGAAAGAAAGAGACGACTCAGTGTCCAGAGTTCCCTCGTTCGTTGCTTCCTAAACGTTTCTCAGTGGCTCAGCTTTGGTCTCATCAGCAGAAACTCTGCACATCAGGCGGACTGATTTCCTGAGAGGAAGTCTGGATGTGAAACACGACACTGAGAACAACCGCCTGATGTTTTTATGGTTGCTGGGCGCCGTCGTTCTCGAGGCTTTCAGATCTGTGCTTCCTAGAAGGCTGACTCAGCGTTTTTCTCCCTGGTGTTTTAAATTATTCTCGAGCCAAAATGCGTTTTAAACAGAAAGTTCTGCAGCAAACGTCAACTACAATAATCATAAAGGGGATTTTAAAGCGAGAGTGGAAGAGAGAAAACAGGAATCGGAATATAAAAAGCCAAAATTACACAACATTTATTTCTGCAGCAACAAGTTTCTTCCATTGCGATAAAAAGGAACAAATCACAACAAAAACAGATCACAACACACAGTTTCCTTAAAGAAGAAACCTTCAAGTTGTGACGTTGTGGATAAAACCATAAAACCTCAGAAAGTTGCGAGAGGGAAACGAGCACGGAGGAGGTCTCACCGTGGCTTCGTTGCAGATGCCGCACTTCACCACGTGCTGGTGCGTCTTGCCCTCCACGGAGATGGCGCTCTGACAGACGCGGCAGCTGATGACCGGAGCGCTGCCGCTGTCCGGGCTGCCCTGAGGCGAGTAGGGAGGCGGAGCGTCCCCGGGCGCCACCAAGCTGGGGAACGGCGCCAAACCTGGAGAGAGAGACGGAGGAAACAGCTCAGCTACTGAAGGTTTCAAACACGTGTCCATTGGGACAAAGGAAAGAACATATGAAGATAGATAGATAGATAGATAGATAGATAGAGTACTTTATTCATCCCCGAAGGGAAATTAAGTTGTCATAGTGGCCGGTATATTTGAATACAATACAATACAATAGAATAAGATAAAAAATATTGAGGTAGAAAGAATAAAAAAACAGAAGCACAAGATAAAATACAATAAAATAGGTAGATAAGGTGCAGTGGCAAGATGATGGTAATAGTACTGATGATGTGATGGTAATGTTATGGTTAGACAGTATATAAGAATAGTACAGTATATATAGTATATAATATAACATAATATAGATTTATATATGATAGTAATTATACCAATATAAAAGCAGTATATGGTAATGATGGCAGCAACAGTTTATATAATAATAATAGTAATGGTGATATAATAATAGTAATGAAAGAAAGATAACCACTGATGTTCAGTTTATGAGGATAACAATCTTTACATTTAAAGGGTGAAAGACGAAAATTGCAAGATGGGATGATGCAGGATATTTTAGCTTCACTTCTGTGTTATCGGGAGGAAGTGGAGACCTGTCGTCCATCTTTCTTTAGAGTCTGTGTGTTTGACACTGACAGGAAACCACCGCCACCATCATCACGTGTGTTGTCCTATGGTGAAACCCGGCGTTTATCAGCACCAAACCAGGTTTTACGGTTTGATAACAAGCTCCATCAAAAGGAGTGTAAGCTCATATCATCACCACGGTTACGCTTTCTTAACAGGTTTTTAATCAACCTACTCAAACGCCTCTAAAGACAGAAGTGACTCAGTGATTGAAACAAGGCGTCTTTGTCTTTAAAACAAAGGGAAATAAACGCGTTATCTGCAGCATGTTTACTTATCACTCAGGGAACCGATGGAACAAAAACTAATAATCTGTAAATATCTCAGGACACTATCAATGGGACACACCCACAAGACAAACGTTACCGTGTGGCACACAGGACACGAGAGACGTATTAAACTATATCTACTTAATTCAGGTTTCTTATCCATCTGGTTTTATTAGTGGGACTTTAATTACAAGTTTCATGTGTGCCTTTTTGTGGTGAATGTAAATTATGTTCATTATTTTGCACCAAAATACCAAATCATATAATTATAAAATCGTACCTGATCAAAAAGTTAATTCTGATTCAAATTCAATACCAAATAAAACAAATACATCTTTGTCATAATGGGAAAAGCTGCAGATCTATTAGTTTTTGATGGATTTTTCACTGCAGCTTCAATGAATTCACACACATAAACGTCCAAATCAAGTTTTAAACTACATATTGTGATGATGCACAATGTAAAGAACCAGCTTAACAAACCACAAATCAGTCAAACTACATGAAACCTTTAATTTTCTACTTTTAAAAGCTAAAAACAGCCGATATCACACACAATAATCTGTCTTTCTTCACTTTAAGTGGCGTATTTTTGTGGTTTTAATGTCCCTGCATCGCGTCAGTGTTTTAATATTCTTAACCAAGTTTGTTAAAATATAATTAAATGCATATAAAGCGAATTTCCCGAAGGTTAAACCTCTGCTCATCGTGTTTTTAGCTTCAGCTGATGTAAGCTAACCGGCTAGCTCGTTAGCTTAGCATCGGGAGCTAACGTGAGTCTGTGAGTTGACACTTTTAGATTTAAAGCTGAATGTCGGGTTTACAGGTGGGTCAGGTGACGGTGTGAAGGTGTGAAAGCGGGCGGGACTCACTGTGAGGTTTACCCGGAGGTCCGAGCCCGCTGCCCCCGGGAGAGAAGCCGTTGGTGCCGTCGTGCTGCTCGGACAGGAGCGGCGACCGTTCCCCGTCCGCCATCACTGGCCCCGGAGCTCGGCCCCGGAGCTCGGGCCCAGTCGCAGCCCCGCAGGAGGAGTGTCTCCGGCGGCGGAGGAAGCTCGGGATCCCCGCTGCAGATTCTCGGAGGAGCCGCCGAGGAACCGGAGACACGGAGACTATCCGGAGGGTCCGAGCCCGACTCAGCGAAACAGGAAGTGAAGCAAACAACCAGTCACATGACCCAGCTCTGAGGGAGGGCGCGCTCCTCCAATCACACAGCTCCATGAGGGTGGGCGGGTCCGGTTCCAGCGCTTCCTTCACCGGAAGTTCCAGCTCCTTCGCCGGAAGTTTCAGCTCCTTCACAGTCCAGGAAACCGGATTAGGACACTTCACAGCCTCCTTCCGTCCTCTCTACTCACACGCCTTAACTCAAACCTTAAATCCGTGTTTAATGAGAAAAATCATAATTTTATGAGGATACATCTTTAATTAATGACCCCAAAAAAAGTACATTATGAGAATAAACTTTTATTTCAATAAGAGAAAAACAAATCATAACATCATGGGGGGAAAGTTTTAATTGAATAGGAAATAAAACGATGATAATTTGAGAATAACGTTCAAATTTAATGAGGAAAAAGTCCTAATATTTGGAGAAAAATATAAATACATTTTAAGGAAATAACCAGTGACCAACAGAAGAGGTCAGAGGTCCATGTGGTTCTTTCTTATACCCTTATGACTCTGGGTCATATTGGGTGTATGTGTATGTGTAGTTCTCCCTCCCTGCCTGTGGGTGGTGCCTTTTCCCTCGCCCTGTGTTTTCCTGTGTCTGTGTTTCAGGCAGGTGATTGAAGGATGGGCTGATGGAGCTGACTTTAAAAAGCTCACCTGCTAATGACGTGTTTTTTTTCCTCAGCTACCAACAGCCGGAATTATGCAACAAGGAATTATTATTGTTACATAATAACATTTCCTTGTTGCTGAAGACATGGGCCAGGTTCTGGATTTAAATAAGTAAATCCAACGACTCTACATGCTGCACATTTTACAAAATTTGACTCATGTTGTGCGTGACAATTACAGAATCCCAGGTTATAGATGCTAAATGTTTGTTTTATTAAAACATAATTTGTTTAACCTCAGCTCCGCCGCCTCATTCACTTACACAGAGTTATAACAAAAGTGTCGTAGGCCTACTTCTACTTTACTAGGGTTAGAAGTATAAACTGTTTTACCACCCGTTTATGGGTTCAAATATTTATCACACTCAACCATTTGTCTATTCTGATAATAATCTTTTAAAAGCAAAACAAGGACGTTTCCTCATTCCAGAACGTTTCCTGCTTAGCTTGTTGGATGTGGCATCAAGTAATCCACAGGGTTGGTATTTTATCACTGTGTTTGAGCAGAGCGACTCACACTTGCACCATGTCGCTGTCTCTGCTGCTGCTGCTGCTGCTGCTGCTGGGCAGCTCCCAGACATCTCATTTTATGGGAACGGTCATGACCTTCTACCCAAAAGACCGCAGCCCAGATGGATCGGTCACGGTGCGTAAGGTTTCTCTTTCAAATAATAGATTAATCTTTAGAAATTAGACGTTTGAACGATTTATGTAACAAATGCAGAAAAGTGGGGCACGGCAGATCTTATGAAGTGGGATCATTATTTTTTAAAGGCTAGAAAATGCATTCAAAGCTGTATTTGAAAAGGTTATAGTTCAAAGAACAATGCAACAAAGTGGATTCTACAAATTTAAATACAAGGAAATGGGGCAGCATATTGTGCAATACTGAACAATAAAGGGAAAAAAGTAAATCACATTGGTTCTTGTTGTCTCTGTATGGAGCTTTGGCCCATGTGATGATTATCCTGTTATCCAGGTAGATCACGTCTCAGTAGAATCACGATGGTCTTTGCTGTAACGTTACAGGTCGTCCTTCGCTATAAGTTGAACTTCGAATCTCGAGGCCCCGACGCGTGGAGGTGCTTCAGTGGGAACTGTGGGAGTCAGAGTTCTTTGACGCTGAACAGAGTGTACCAGGAGAGCAGCGCAAAGTGGTACCAGGATGAGGGAGTCATGACTCGGCAGGTTCCTGACAGCGGAGCTTTTCAGCTGTGGTAAGTGCAACATGACACTGTAAGAAATAAAGGAGAACTTTGACAAAATTGAGATGAGCCTCCCAAAAGAAACAACAGCGAATTAGTTGATTCTGTTAACTAACTATGATTGTGCTATAACCGTAACATCATGACATCTAATGACCTCTAACCTGAACTACTGACGAACCAAAAACATGATCTTCCGGCAATCGATTGAGTAGTTAATACTCTTCATGCTGGGGCTTTGGTATTTGCACAAACAAGGTACACTCAGGGTCTGTGCTTTGGAAACTGACTTAAACTCAACTCCCACTGAAGGTTGAGCGGTGCTGCCTGGATAAGTAACAGAAATGGCATCTTATCATGGAGAGCCGTGACACTGGTGGATCTGAGGAACCGTTCCGACACCAGCAGGTCCAACGCGTCCCCTCAGACCACCATCCTGCCAATTGTGAGGTAACCTCCTCACGCCTACACATAATCATTTCGAGATATAATCTGGAGACAACACACATTTTAATGCAGGAGTAAAGTGGCCTATGTCTCTCTCCCAGAGTTCCTTCAAACTGTCAGAGAGATTTCAACCTGTTGGCGTTTGACCCTGACGGAGACGAGGTTCGATGCAGATATGGAAAAGCACCACTGTCAGAGTGTAGCCCCTGCACGCCACCGTCTGTCCTCCGCCTCTCACCAGTGAGTCTCCAACAGCGATTCTCTTGTATATCTTATAAACACAGAGACTGGTGACCTCGTTACAATTTGTACATGATCCTTTTGCAGTCGTGTACTCTGTCATTCGGCGCCACCACCAGCAGTGATGAAGGTCCGTACGCAGTCCAGCTGGTGATGGAGGACTTTCCCAGACAGACGATCACCCTGAATCAAGGCGGAAGCTTCCAGACGAACATAACTACAAACAACGCTATCAGCAAAATACCTGTCCAATTTGTTCTACAGGGTAAGATTTCTTGATTTGACAGCCTGATGTGAAACAGAAATTTCTTGCAACGTTGGCAACCACTTTGAAATATTTTGACAACCACTGGATTTGCGATAACCATGATCCAGCGGATGAACCCTAATGACCTGTGAGCCTCACATTAACGGTTTAGCTATGAATGTCTCAACAACTATTTGAAGGATGCCTTGAAACTCATAAGGAACATTCACATTGACTATAGCACCATCATCTGTCCAATTTGTTTGGTAAACGGCAAAATATCAACAGAACTATCAACACTACTTCTCCCGTCAACCTCAGCTGTGTCTGCCCAGAACTGCCAATGTGTCTGTAGACCCTGCTACATAGCTAGCATTACCGCTAACACCACCACCAACACCAATGTTATCTTTTGTGTTGCTTTTATGTCAATGACCTGTTTGGTTTGACTGAAGCTAGCATGCTAACTGGCTGTCCGCAGCCTGTTTCGCAACAGTCTGCCCCAAAGACGTAGCGGTGGTCAGAGGCAGTTTTATGAACTTGTCTTGGCGGCAGAGCGATGGCTGATGTTTTTGTCAATGGACTAGAATGTTTTAAGTTCTCTACACAGATATTTTGGGCACTTTTCATATGTAGAATTGCAACCAATGCCATGGGCTCACCAAAGATTTGGGGTTTATTTATCCATTTCTATAATTTGTTTAGTCCTACTGAAATTACTAAGCTATGGCTATTTTAAAGCATCCGTCGAGAAGTTTGATTTTGTGTGTCCAGTGGATCCTGCGGTGCCATCCTGCAAAGAGGGACTCTATCTGCCAGCGTTCCTGCCTCCAACACCGGCCAACAGAGCTCGACTCTACACCCCCGTCAATCAGACTCTGGACATCAGCATTAACGCAGCTGCAAATTTCTCTATGTGAGTAAAAGGAAAATCCAAATCCTCTTTAGACATTTGGACAGAACCTTCTGCGATTGAACCTCATGTCCAGAAACTCCTGTTTAGAGCCAGTGGAGTGACATTGTTTGACTCAAGCCTAACGGAGGAGGTGACAACAGCAGGTAGCGAGCTAGTAAGCCAGGAATGCTAACCAGGGTGTCTGCAGGTCTTGAAAAGTTTTAAAAAACCTTAAAAACATGTCAAAGAGTGAAAGATCATCAATATATAATAATATCACTTTTGGGGTATGTAATTTGAGCTAACATCGAACTTAAACCCGACTGTAAATAAAGATGGAGGATGCGACAGCTCCCAAAAGTAAAAGCCATAGCATCATGATCGCCCCTGGTGGCTGGCTGAAGTACAGGTCATAAACCCCGCCTCCTCCATGTTTCAAGATCATTTTCTTCTCCCGCTTGTTAAAGGGTCTCTGAGCTGCTGTTCAGCGGGCCGCACAACGTGAACCAGACCAGATCAGGACCAGGTCAGTTTACCCTGAGCTGGACGCCGTCTCAGAGCGAGGAGGGAGAGAGCCAACCCATCTGCTTCATTGTCCAAGCACTTTCCAAGTCAGTACTTCTTCAAGTACAAGCAAGCAGTTGTGTAATTTGATGAAGGGAAGCTGAAGTGTTCTCTAAAGGGCTATTATTTGGTTTAATTGCGTTTGATTCTTTTCCTCAGTTCAACAAAGTATCACTCTGAGCTGCGATGTGTCATCGTCAGTGTTGGAAACGGTGAGATACACCCTCCTTTGTCTGTTCACGATTCAAATTACACTGCTGAGTTCCTACGCAGGTAAAGGTTGAGCACGGCTCGTGTTTGATCTTTCCAACAGATCCATCACCAAGCGCTGCACCAACTTCAGAGGGACCTACACCATCAGAGGGGTCTACGCCATCGTCCCAACCAAGTACGATTACCATTCACTCTATCACTTCACCACTAACAACACTGTAAACGGTGTGAGTGAGAATGGAAACGTTGGCCCAGTCCTGGCACAGATACAACCATAGAACTCAATACTGTTGAAACTATGTGAGAGAACATCTTGCTCCACTCCTCATTCCTACTTTCAGGAAACGACCAGGTTGGCCGGGCCCTGCAGAAAATATGTGGCTTCTAAAATATGTTTTTCATTCAACGATTGAACTGTGTAAATAATTTAATTAACACGTGATTCATGTTGTGTAGTAAAATGAAAGTAAACCAGCTGTTCTGGCCTGACCTGTTGATTCACTGTCTTTCTAGTTGTCATTCGCTTGACGGCGAGGATTTCCTCTGTGGTGGCTCTGACTGAGGAAGACATCAGGAGTACGGTCGTACAGCAGGTCAGTGTCCTTCTATCCAAACCACACATCCTGTCAGAGCATCAGATATCACACAGGCACTTCAAACATGTCACTGTTCCAGTTTTAATTTTTTTTATCTTCTTCCTGATCCTGTTTCCACATAGAAGCTGAAGAGCAGATATTTAATTAGTTTCAAGCATGCACCGTTTATTAAGAGAAGAACTTAATTTAGAAAGTACAAGTCCTCAGTCACTCTACTCAAGTTAATGTCCCGACACACATACCATCACATCTAAGGCAAATATGATCATATCTAAGCATCGCTCTGTTTTCTCCTACAGCTTAAAAACGAACTGGTGAAACTCGGATTGACACCCAGCACAAATCTGACGTTACTGGGGAAGGTGTAACTGGAAATTACAGCCAATGGGGACCCCTGCTGATTCATCGTGGTCACCTATCCACTCGTGAACAAAATCTAAGAAGTTTTCATTTAAATTTAAAGGTTGAACTGGGGAAACTGGGTATGGTTTTATCAAGGTCCATTTAGTAGCTGTTCTTGGTCTTTTAATGATGTCTCCTGATCTTCATTAACAAATGGGATTGCCCTAGTGGACATTGATTGAACTGTAAATGTTCAAATTTCTTTACAGTGTTTAAACTTTTCTGATCATCACTATTATTTTTAACAAAGTAATGTTTTAGACCAGGGGTGTCCAAACCTTTTGTCCCAAGGACCACATACAAAAAAAATGCGAAGGACTGGGCCACGCCCCCCCCCCATTCCCCTGCCCTGGAGCGGATTGTTGACAGTGCAACTCAACCGCGCCGCTCAGGGCGGGAGGGCGTGGCGGCCTTCTGAGGGACAGCTGGCAAGTCAGGGGTGAGTTTGGCGCCACCTTGTGTCTAAACTGAGAAGTGCAATACAGTGGGCCATGGTCCATTGTGTTACATTACATTTCATTTAGCTGACGCTTTTGTCCAAAGCAACTTACAATAAGTGCATCAACCCCGAGGGTACAAACCCAGAACAACAAGAATCAAGACAGTACAATTTCTTAAAAAAGTAAAGCAAAACTACAAAGTGCTATAAGTAAGTGCCATTTAAGTGCTTCAAAATTGTTAGTTTAAAAAATTGCTAGTTTTTTTTACATTTTTTATATATTATATTTTTAGACTTTGATGCGGGCCAATAAGAAATGGATGGCGGGCCGCAGTTGGCCCGCAGGCCGTAGTTTGGACACCCCTGTTTTAGACTATTCTTCATATTTCTATCAGTCTGTTGCTTGACCTGTCTCTGGAAGCTCACCTGCTGGTGACGTGTTTTTTTCCCGGCTACCAAACACGACCGTATTGTCGTTTTGTGAAAATATAGCTGATATTCAACCTTTAAAAAGCCATAGACTAAAACCAGAATTACACAATAACATTTCCTTGGTGCTTAAGACATGTGCCAGGTTCTGGATTTAAATAAGTAAATCCAACGACTCTACATGCTGCATATTTTACTGATCTTTCCTCATGTTTTACGTGACAGTTACAGAATCCAAGGTTAAAGATGCTAAATGTATGTTTTAATAAAAACATAATTTGTTTAACCTCAGCTCCGCCTCCTTATTCACTTACAAAAAGTTATAACAACAGTGTCGTACGTCTACTCTACCAGGGTTAGGAGTATAAACTGTTTTACCACCCGTTTATGGGTTAAAATATTCACCACAGTTGACCATTTGTCTATTCTGATCATGATCTTTTAATAGCAACACAAGGCCGTTTCCTCAATCCAGAAAATTACCTGCGTAGCTTGTTGGATGAGGTATTAATTAATCCACAGGGTTGGTACTTAATCACTGTGTTTGGGCAGAGCGACTCACACTTGCACCATGTCGCTGTCTCTACTGCTGCTGCTGCTGCTGGTCAGCCCCCAGACATCTACTTTTAGTGGAACGGTCATGACCTTCTACCCAAAAGGCCGCAGCTCAGATGGAATTAGCACGGTACGTAAGGTTTCTCTTTTAAATAATTTATATATCTTTTGAAATTAGACGTTTGACCGATTTCTGTAACAAATGCAGAAAAGTGGGGCTAAATGGAAACAGCAGAACTTAAAAAGTGGGATCATTATTTTTTAAAGGCTAGAAAATGCGTTCAATGCTCTAATTTAAAACGTTATAGCTCCTAAGAACAATGCAACAAAGTGGATTCTACAAACTAAAATACAAGGAAATGGAGCAGGTTAAGTCAGTCGCTTCCTTTGAATCAAAGCTAAACTGTTTTGTACCACATTCCGTAATTTTATATAATTCTAGTCTTTACTTTTGTAATGGGTGGTGCTGGTGAAATGTCTGTCACACGTTAAGTGTTTTTACTCTTTTATTTATTCTTTTAAAACTGAGTTTTATCTTCTTATCCGATTTTCATGTTATTATAATTATGATTATATAATATTATAAATAATAATAATAACAACACATATAGATACTTTAATGATTTGAACGATATTTAGCTTCAAACACAAAAAACAAAAAGCATTTAAAAGTAAAGAGGCTGTGAATAAGGTCATGAAATTATCAGTAATATATTGGAAAATACTGAACTTAGGTGAGTAAAAATGTATCTATGGGTGTATGGGTAAAAGTATGTTTCTCTGGATGTGTGCAAATAGTCAAAATTGTCAATTACTACATTACTACACAAAAAAATTAAATTAAGAAAAATCCTGAAAACAAAACAAAACGTATTGTGCCTAAGTATAAGTGAGTATTTAAATAGGTAAGAAGTTGACAGATTGGCAGTTGCTATATCACACAAAATACTACGTGAATAATCAAACATATTGTGCAATACTGAACAATAAAGGAAAAAATGTAAATCACTTAGTAGAATCACGATGGTCTTTGCGGTAACGTTACAGGTCGTCCTTCGCTATAAAATGAACTTCGACTCTCGAGGCAGTGTCACGTGGTTTTGCTTAACCGGGAACTGTGGGAGTCAGAGTTCTTTGACGCTGAACAGAGTGTACGAGGAGAGCAGCGGTGACTGGTTCCAGTTCGAGGGAGTCATGACTCGGCAGGTTCCCGACATCGGTGCTTTTCAGCTGTGGTAAGTGCAACTAGACACTGTAAGAAATAAAGGAGAAATTTGACAAAATTTAGACGAGCCTCCCAAAAGTAACAACGCCGGACTTCGACACAGGAGAGTTTATTTCGTGATTAGTTGATTCTGTTAACCATCACTACGATCTCAACTAATGACCTCTAACCTGAACTACTGACGAAGCAAAAACATGATCTTCCGGCAATCGATTTATTATACTCTTCATGCTGGGGCTTTTGTATTAGCACAACCGCGGTACACTCAGGGTCTGTGCATGGGAAACTGACTTAAACTCAACTCCCACTGAAGGTTGAACACTGGTGACCGGATAGAGGACATTGGAATTGGCGTCTCAGCATGGAGAGCCGTGACGCTAGTCGATCTGAGGAACCGTTCCGACACCAGCAGGGCCAACGCGTCCCCTCAGACCACCATCCTGCCACTTGTGAGGTAACCTCCTCACGCCATGTGATTTGTTGATGGTTATTGATTTAATATGATTTACACAGGTCACATTTTTTAGAAATAGAATATTCATGATTAAAATTTACAATTTACAATGTTTTTTCATCACCTGAGAATGTGATGTGAGGATGTGAGGTGAGACAGTGATCAGATCTCTGTGTGGTTATTACAGACACATTAATACCATGCAGTCAGATCATAATCGTTTCTAGATGTAATCTGGAGACAACACACATTTTAATGCAGGTGTAAAGTGGCCTATGTCTCTCTCCCAGAGTTCCTTCAAACTGTCAGAGAGATTTCAACCTGTTGGCGTTTGACCCTGACGGAGACAAGGTCAAATGTAGATACGGAAAAAAAGAACTGTCAGAGTGTAACCCCTGCACGCCAGCGTCTGTCCTCCGCCTCTCACCGGTGAGTCTCCAACTGTGATTCTCTTGTATATCTTATAAACACAGAGACTGGTGACCTTGTTACAATTTGTACATGATCCTTTTGCAGTCGTGTACTCTGTCATTCAGCGCCTCCACCAGCAGTGATGAAGGTCCATACGCAGTCCAGCTGGTGATGGAGGACTTTCCCAGACAGACGATCACCCTGACTCAAGGCGGAAGCTTCCAGACGAAGATAACTACAAACAACGCTATCAGCAAAATACCTGTCCAATTTGTTCTACAGGGTAAGATTTCTTGATTTGACAGCCGGATGTTAAACAGAAATTTCTTGCAACGTTGGCAACCACTTTGAAATATTTTGACAACCACTGGATCCACGATAACCATGATCCAGAGGATGAACCCTAATGACCTGTGAGCTTCACATTAATGGTTTAGCTTAAAATGTCTCAACAACTATTTGAAGGATGCCTTGAAACTCATAAGGAACATTCTCATCGGCCATAGCACCATCATCTGGTGGTTTGTCCAATTTGTTTGGTAAACGGCAAAATATCAACAGAACTATCAACACTACTTCTCCCGTCAACCTCAGCTGTGTCTGCCTAGAACTGACAATGTGTCTGTAGACCCTGCTACATAGCTAGCATTACCGCTAACACCACCACCAACACCAATGTTATCTCTTGTGTTGCTTTTATGTCTATCGCCTCTTTGGTTTGACTGAAGCTAGCATGCTAACTGGCTGTCCCCGGCCTGTTTCGCAACAGTCTGCCCCAAAGACGTAGCGGTGGTCAGAGGCAGTTTTATGAACTTGTCTTGGCGGCAGAGCGATGGCTGATGTTTTTGTCAATGGACTAGAATGTTTTAAGTTCTCTACACAGATATTTTGGGCACTTTTCATATGTAGAATTGCAACCAATGCCATGGGCTCACCAAAGATTTGGGGTTTATTTATCCATTTCTATCATTTGTTTAGTCCTACTGAAATTACTAAGCTATGGCTATTTTAAAGCATCCGTCGAGAAGTTTGATTTTGTGTGTCCAGTGGATCCTGCGGTGCCATCCTGCACAGAGGGACTCTATCTGCCAGCGTTCCTGCCTCCAACACCGGCCAACAGAGCTCGACTTTACACCCCCGTCAATCAGACCCTTGACATCAGCATTAAAGCAGCTGCAACTTTCTCCACGTGAGTAAAAGGAAAATCAAAATCCTCTTCAGACATTTGGACAATATCACCCTAAAAGTGATAATAACACTTTTTGGGTATGTAATTTGAGCTAAAATCGAATTAAAACCCGACTGTAAATAAAGATGGAGGATGCGACAGCTCCCAAAAGTAAAAGCCATAGCATCTTGATCGCCCCTGGTGGCTGGCTGAAGTACAGGTCATAAACCCCGCCTCCTCCATGTTTCACGATCATTTTCTTCTCCCGCTTGTTAAAGGGTCTCTGAGCTGCTGTTCAGCGGGCCGCACAACGTGAACCAGACCAGATCAGGACCAGGTCAGTTTACCCTGAGCTGGACGCCGTCTCAGAGCGAGGAGGGAGAGAGCCAACCCATCTGCTTCATTGTCCAAGCACTTTCCAAGTCAGTACTTCTTCAAGTACAAGCAAACAGTCGTGTAATTTGATGAAGGGAAGCTGAAGTGTTCTCTAAAGGGTGATTATTTGGTTTAATTGTGTTTGATTCTTTTCCTCAGTTCAACAAAGTATCACTCTGAGCAGCGATGTGTCATCGTCAGTGTTGGAAACGGTGAGATACACCCTCCTTTGTCTGTTTACGACTCAAATTACACTGGTGAGTTCATACGCAGGTAAAGGTTGAGCACGGCTCGTATTTGATCTTTCCAACAGATCCATCACCAAGCGCTGAACCAACTTCAGAGGGACCTACGCCATCGTCCCAAACAAGTACGACTACCATTCACTCTATCACTCCACCACTAACAACACTGTAAATGGTGTGAGTGAGAATGGAAACGTTGGCCCAGTCCTGGCACAGATACAACCATAGAACTCAATACTGCTGATACTATGTGAAAGAACATCTTGCTCCACACCTCATTCCTACTTTCAGGAAACGATCAGGTTGGCCGGGCCCTGCAGAAAATATGTGGCTTCTAAAATATGTTTTTCAGTTGACGATTGGACTGTGTAATTAATTTAATTTAGACGTGATTCACGTTGTGTAGTAGCATGAGAATAAACCAGCTGTTCTGGCCTGACCTGTTGATTCACTGTCTTTCTAGTTGTCATTCGCTTGACCGCGAGAATTTCCTCTGTGGTGGCTCTGACTGAGGAAGACATCAGGAGTGCGGTCGTACAGCAGGTCAGTGTCTTCCTATCCAAACCACACATCCTGTCAGAGCATCAGATATCACACAGGCACTTCAAATCTGTCACTGTTCCAGTTTTCATTTTTGTTATCTTCTTCCTGATCCTGTTTAGACATAGAAGCTGAAGAGCAGATATTTAATTTGTTTCAAGCATGCACTTAATATTAAGATCAGAACTTAATTTAGAAAGCACAAGTCCTCAGTTACTCTACTCAAGTTAATGTCCTGACACACATACCATCACATCTAAGGCAAATATGATCATATCTCAGCATCGCTCTGTTTTCTCCTACAGCTTAAAAACGAACTGGTGAAACTCGGATTGCCACCCAGCGCCAATCTGACGTTACTGAGGAAGGTGTAACTGGAAACTACAGCCACTGGGGACCCCTGCCGCTTCATCGTGGTCACCTATCCACTCGTGCACAAAATCTAAGAAGTTTTCATTTAAATTTAAAGGTTGAACTGGGGAAACTGGGCTTTGTTTTTATCAAGGTCCATTTAGTAGCTGTTATTGACAATACACCACTGTTCACACACATACACACACTTTAACGTGTAGTCAGAGACACATAGCGTAAACACACACGCATAACACATAGTTCTTCTCTTGCTTCTCAACCTCAGCTCCTATCAAAAAGGGAGTCTGCCATAGCGGACAGATAACAGGTTTTCAAACATCTTGCTTCATGAATCACTTCATTATATTAGTTCTGAGACATCCTCTCTCCTGTGCATGGTACGTCCCACACATCAGTACACACACATAAAATGAGCACACACACCGAGGCAATATGCTTATGAACTCTAGTAACCGCGACTCAGCGTGCACGTCATCATGCAACGCCAGGAAGAAGACCCAGTGACGCCAGGAGGGCGGGACTGCCTTGTGAACCAGCCAACGAGGCAATGCCGCGCGTTCAAGAACCTCTGTCACGCCCGGTATCGCTTTAAAAGCTATGTGCGTACTTTGTCTCAGCGCCATTTTTCCTGAGCAGGACTGATGGCCCATGCATGGACCCATGCATGCTCATTTGCTAGACACTGCAGTTTCCTGACCTGTGACCTCTGAATAAACTTGCTTAATTTTAACTTGAGAACGACGCCTCCTGCCTTTGATTTCCACCCGCAACACTGTTCTTGGTCTTTTAATGGTGTCTCCTGACCTTCATTAAAAAATGGGAATGCCCTAGTGGACATTGATTGAACTGTAAATGTTCAAATCTCTTAACAGTGTTTACACTTTTACGATCATCACTCATTTTTAACAAAGTAATGTTTTAGACCAGGGGTGTCCAAACTTTTTGTCCCGAGGACCACATACAAGAAAAATGAGAAGGACTGGGCCACTCACGCCACCACTGATGACGTGTTTTTTTCCCGGCTACCAAACACGACCGTATTGTCGTTTTGTGAAAATATAGCTGATATTTAACCTTTAAAAGGTCATAGACTTAAACCAGAATTACACAATAACATTTCCTTGTTGCTAAAGACATGGGCCAGGCTCTGGATTTAAATAACTAAACCCAACGACTCTACATGCTGCACATTTTACAGAATTTTACTCATGTTGTACGTGACAGTTACAGAATCCCAAGTTATAGATGCTAAATGTTTGTTTTATTACAACATAATTTGTTTAACCTCAGCTCCGCCTCCTCATTCACTTACAAAAAGTTATAACAACAGTGTCGTACGTCTACTCTACCAGGGTTAGAAGTATAAACTGCGAGTTCCTACGCAGGTAAAGGTTGAGCACGGCTCGTATTTGATCTTTCCAACAGATCCATCACCAAGCGCTGCACCAACTTCAGAGGGACCTACACCATCAGAGGGGTCTACGCCATCGTCCCAACAAAGTACGATTACCATTCACTCTATCACTCCACCACTAACTACAGTGTTAATGGTGTGAGTGATAATGGAAACATCCGCCCAGTCCTGGCACAGATACAACCATAAAACTCAATACTGCTGATACGATGTGAAAGAACTTCTTGCTCCACTCCTCATTCCTACTTTCAGGAAACGATCATGTTGGCCGGGCCCTGCAGAAAATATGTGGCTTCTAAAATATGTTTTTCAGTTGACGATTGGACTGTGTAATTAATTTAATTAAGACGTGATTCATGTTGCGTAGTAAAATGAAAGTAAACCAGGTGTTCTGGCCTGACCTGTTGATTCACTGTCTTTCTAGTTGTCATTCGCTTGACGGCGAGGATTTCCTCTGTGGCGGCTCTGACTGAGGAAGACATCAGGAGTACGGTCGTACAGCAGGTCAGTGTCCTTCTATCCAAACCACACATCCTGTCAGAGCATCAGATATCACACAGGCACTTCAAATCTGTCACTTTTCCAGTTTTCATTTTTTTTATTTTCTTCCTGATCCGGTTTCCACAAAGAAGCTGAAGAGAAGATATTTAATTAGTTTCAAGCATGAACTTTATTTTAAGAGAAGAACTTAATTTAGAAAGTACAAGTCCTCAGTCACTCTACTCAAGTTAATGTCCTGACACACATACCATCACATCTAAGGCAAATACGATCATATCTAAGCATCGCTCTGTTTTCTCCTACAGCTTAAAAACGAACTGGTGAAACTCGGATTGACACCCAGCACAAATCTGACGTTACTGGGGAAGGTGTAACTGGAAATTACAGCCAATGGGGAACCCTGCTGATTCATCGTGGTCACCTATCCACTCGTGAACAAAATCTAAGAAGTTTTCATTTAAATTTAAAGGTTGAACTGGGGAAACTGGGTATGGTTTTATCAAGGTCCATTTAGTAGCTGTTCTTGGTCTTTTAATGATGTCTCCTGATCTTCATTAACAAATGGGATTGCCCTAGTGGACATTGATTGAACTGTAAATGTTCAAATTTCTTTACAGTGTTTAAACTTTTATGATCATCACTATTATTTTAAACAAAGTAATGTTTTAGACCAGGGGTGTCCAAACTTGTTGTCCCAAGGACCACATACAAAAAAAATGCGAAGGACTGGGCCACTCCCCCCCCCATCCCCCTGCCCTGGAGCGGATTGTTGACAGTGCAACTCAACCTCGCCGCTCAGGGCGGGAGGGCGTGGCGGCCTTCTGAGGGACAGCTGGCAAGTCAGGGGTGAGTTTGGCGCCACCTTGTGTCTAAACTGAGAAGTGCAATACAGTGGGCCATGGTCCATTGTGTTACATTACATTTCATTTAGCTGACGCTTTTGTCCAAAGCAACTTACAATAAGTGCATCAACCCCGAGGGTACAAACCCAGAACAACAAGAATCAAGAAAGTACAATTTCTTCAAAAATAAAGCAAAACTACAAAGTGCTACAAGTAAGTGCCATTAAGGTGCTACAAAACTGTTGGTTTCAAAAATTGCTAGTTTTTAAAATTTGTAATTTTTTTTAATATGTATTATATTGTTAGACTTTGATGCGGGCCAATTACAAATGGATGGCGGGCCGCAGTTGGACACCCCTGTTTTAGACTATCCGTAATATTTCTATCAGTCTGTTGTTTGACCTGTCTCTGGAAGGTCACCTGCTGATGACGTGTTTTTTTCCCGGCTACCAAACACGACCGTATTGTCGTTTTGTGAAAATATAGCTGATATTCAACCTTTAAAAGGCCATAGACTAAAACCAGAATTACACAATAACATTTCCTTGTTGCTAAAGACATGGGCCAGGTTCTGGATTTAAATAACTAAATCTAAGACTCTACATGCTGCACATTTTACTGAATTTTCCTCATGTTGTACGTGACAGTTACAGAATCCCAGGTTAAAGATGCTAAATGTATGTTTTAATTAAATCATAATTTGTTTAACCTCAGCTCCGCCTCATCATTCACTTACACAAAGTTATAACAACAGTGTCGTACTTCTACTCTACCAGGGTTAGGAGTATAAACTGTTTACCACCTGTTTATCGGTTAAAATATTCACCACAGTTGACCATTTTTCTACAAGGACGTTTCCTCATTCCAGAACATTTCCTGCTTAGCTTGTTGATCACTGTGTTTGAGCAGAGCGACTCACACTTGCAACATGTCGCTGTCTCTGCTGCTGCTGCTGCTGCTGCTGGGCAGCTCCCAGACATCTCATTTTATGGGAACGGTCATGACCTTCTACCCAAAAGACCGCAGCCCAGATGGATCGGTCACGGTGCGTAAGGTTTCTCTTTCAAATAATAGATTAATCTTTAGAAATTAGACGTTTGAACGATTTATGTAACAAATGCAGAAAAGTGGGGCACGGCAGATCTTATGAAGTGGGATCATTATTTTTTAAAGGCTAGAAAATGCATTCAAAGCTGTATTTGAAAAGGTTATAGTTCAAAGAACAATGCAACAAAGTGGATTCTACAAATTTAAATACAAGGAAATGGGGCAGCATATTGTGCAAGACTGAACAATAAAGGGAAAAAAGTAAATCACATTGGTTATTGTTGTCTCTGTATGGAGCTTTGGCCCATGTGATGATTATCCTGTTATCCAGGTAGATCACGTCTCAGTAGAATCACGATGGTCTTTGCTGTAACGTTAAAGGTCGTCCTTCGCTATAAGTTGAACTTCCACGCTTTTGGCGGCGACACGTGGAGGTGCTTCAGGGGGAACTGTGGGAGTCAGAGTTCTTTGACGCTGAACAGAGTGTCCCAGGAGAGCAGCGCAAAGTGGTACCAAGACGAGGGAGTCATGACTCGGCAGGTTCTCGACAGAGGTGCTTTTCAGCTGTGGTAAGTGCAACATGACACTGTAAGAAATAAAGGAGAACTTTGACAAAATTGCAATGAGCCTCCCAAAAGAAACAACTGCGGACTTCAACACAGGAGAGTTTATTTCGTGATTAGTTGATTCTGTTAACTAACTATGATCGTTCTATAACCGTAACATCATGACATCTAATGACCTCTAACCTGAACTACTGACGAACCAAAAACATGATCTTCCGGCAATCGATTGAGTAGTTAATACTCTTCATGCTGGGGCTTTGGTATTTGCACAAACAAGGTACACTCAGGGTCTGTGCTTTGGAAACTGACTTAAACTCAACTCCCACTGAAGGTTGAGCGGTGCTGCCTGGATAAGTAACAGAAATGGCATCTCATCATGGAGAGCCGTGACACTGGTAGATCTGAGGAACCGTTCCGACACCAGCAGGGCCAACGCGTCCCCTCAGACCACCATCCTGCCACTTGTGAGGTAACCTCCTCACGCCTACACATAATCATTTCGAGATATAATCTGGAGACAACACACATTTTAATGCAGGAGTAAAGTGGCGTATGTCTCTCTCCCAGAGTTCCTTCAAACTGTCAGAGAGATTTCAACCTGTTGGCGTTTGACCCTGACGGAGACGAGGTTCGATGCAGATATGGAAACGCATCACTGTCAGAGTGTAGCCCCTGCACGCCAGCGTCTGTCCTCCGCCTCTCACCGGTGAGTCTCCAACAGTGATTGTCTTGTATATCTTATAAACACAGAGACTGGTGACCTTGTTACAATTTGTACATGATCCTTTTGCAGTCGTGTACTCTGTCATTCGGCGCCACCAGCAGCAGTGATGAAGGTCCGTACGCAGTCCAGCTGGTGATGGAGGACTTTCCCAGACAGACGATCACCCTGACTCAAGGCGGAAGCTTCCAGACGAACATAACTACAAACAACGCTATCAGCAAAATACCTGTCCAATTTGTTCTACAGGGTAAGATTTATTGATTTGACAGCCTGATGTTAAACAGAAATTTCTTGCAACCTTGGCAACCACTTTGAAACATTTTGACAACCACTGGATTTGCGATAACCATGATCCAGCGGATGAACCCTAATGACCTGTGAGCTTCACATTAACGGTTTAGCTTAAAATGTCTCAACAACAATTTGAAGGATGCCTTGAAAGTCATAAGGAACATTCACATTGGCTGTAGCACCATCTTCTGGTGGTTTCTCCAATTTGTTTGGTAAACGGCAAAATATCAACAGAACTATCAACACTACTTCTCCCGTCAACCTCAGCTGTGTCTGCCCAGAACTGCCAATGTGTCTGTAGACCCTGCTACATAGCTAGCATTACCGCTAACACCACCAACAACACCAATGTTATCTTTTGTGTTGCTTTTATGTCAATCACCTGTTTGGTTTTTCCGAAGCTAGCATGCTAACTGGCTGTCCACGGCCTGATTTACAACAGTCTGCCCCAAAGACGTAACGGTGATCAGAGGCCGTTTTATAAACTTGTGTTGGCGGCACAGCGATGGCTGATGTTTTTGTCAATGGACTAGAATGTTTTAAATTCTCTCCACAGATATTTTTGGTACTTTTCATATGTAGAAGTGCAACCAATACCATGGGCTCACCAAAGATTTGGGGTTTCTTTCTCCATTTCTATCATTTGTTTAGTCCTACTGAAGTAACTAAGCTATGGCAATTTTATAGCATCCTTTGAGGAGTTTGATTTTGTGTGTCCAGTGGATCCTGCGGTGCCATCCTGCACAGAGGGACTCTATCTGCCAGCGTTCCTGCCTCCAACACCGGCCAACAGAGCTCGACTTTACACCCCCGTCAATCAGACCCTGGACATCAGCATTAGCGCAGCTGCAACTTTCTCCATGTGAGTAAAAGGAAAATCCAAATCCTCTTTAGACATTTGGACAGAACGTTCTGCGATTGAACCTCATGTCCAGAAACTCTGGTTCCGAACCAGTGGAACTTGACCCTAATGGAGGAGGTGACAACAGCAAGTAACGCGCTAGTTAGCCAGGAATGCTAACCAGGGTGTCTGCAGGTCTTGAAAAGTTTTAAAAAACCTTAAAAAAAAATGTCAAAGAGTGAAAGATCATCGATATATAATAATATAACTTTTTGGGTAGCCTATGTATTTTAGCTCAAATCGAACTTAAACCCGACTGTAAATAAAGATGGAGGATGAGACACCTCCCAAAAGTAAAAGCCATAGCATCTTGATCGCCCCTGGTGGCTGGCTGAAGTACAGGTCATAAACCCCGCCTCCTTCATGTTTCAAGATCATTTTCTTCCGCTTGTTAAAGGGTCTCTGAGCTGCTGTTCAGCGGGCCGCACAACGTGAACCAGACCAGATCAGGACCAGGTCAGTTTACCCTGAGCTGGATGCCGTCTCAGAGCGAGGAGGGAGAGAGCCAACCCATCTGCTTCATTGTCCAAGCACTTTCCAAGTCAGTACTTCTTCAAGTACAAGCAAGCAGTTGTGTCATTTGATGAAGGGAAGCTGAACTGTTATCCAAAGGGTGATTATTTGGTTTAATTGCGTTTGATTCTTTTCCTCAGTTCAACAAAGTATCATTCTGAGCTGCGATGTGTCATCGTAAGTGTTGGAAACGGTGAGATACACCCTCCTTTGTCTGTTCACGATTCAAATTACACTGCTGAGTTCATACGCAGGTAAAGGTTGAGCACGGCTCGTATTTGATCTTTCCAACAGATCCATCACCAAGCGCTGAACCAACTTCAGTGAGACCTACGCCATCAGCGGGACCTACGCCATCAGTGAGACCTACGCCATCAGAGGGATCTACGCCATCGTCCCAACCAAGTACGAATACCATTCACTCTATCACTCCACCACTAACAACACTGTAAATGGTGTGAGTGAGAATGGAAACGTTGGCCCAGTCTTGGCACAGATACAACCATAGAACTTAATACTGTTGATACTATGTGAAAGAACATCTTGCTCCACACCTCATTCCTACTTTCAGGAAACGATCAGGTTGGCCGGGCCCTGCAGAAAATATGTGGCTTCTAAAATATGTTTTTCAGTTGACGATTGGACTGTGTAATTAATTTAATTTAGACGTGATTCACGTTGTGTAGTAGCATGAGAATAAACCAGCTGTTCTGGCCTGACCTGTTGATTCACTGTCTTTCTAGTTGTCATTCGCTTGACCGCGAGAATTTCCTCTGTGGTGGCTCTGACTGAGGAAGACATCAGGAGTACGGTCGTACAGCAGGTCGGTGTCTTCCTATCCAAACCACACATCCTGTCAGAGCATCAGATATCACACAGGCACTTCAAATCTGTCACTGTTCCAGTTTTCATTTTTGTTATCTTCTTCCTGATCCTGTTTAGACATAGAAGCTGAAGAGCAGATATTTAATTTGTTTCTAGCATGCACTTAATATTAAGATCAGAACTTAATTTAGAAAGTACAAGTCCTCAGTTACTCTACTCAAGTTAATGTCCTGACACACATACCATCACATCTAAGGCAAATATGATCATATCTCAGCATCGCTCTGTTTTCTCCTACAGCTTAAAAACGAACTGGTGAAACTCGGATTGCCACCCAGCGCCAATCTGACGTTACTGAGGAAGGTGTAACTGGAAACTACAGCCACTGGGGACCCCTGCCGCTTCATCGTGGTCACCTATCCACTCGTGCACAAAATCTAAGAAGTTTTCATTTAAATTTAAAGGTTGAACTGGGGAAACTGGGCTTTGTTTTTATCAAGGTCCATTTAGTAGCTGTTATTGACAATACACCACTGTTCACACACATACACACACTTTAACGTGTAGTCAGAGACACATAGCGTAAACACACACGCATAACACATAGTTCTTCTCCTGCTTCTCAACCTCAGCTCCTATCAAAAAGGGAGTCTGCCATAGCGGACAGATAACAGGTTTTCAAACATCTTGCTTCATGAATCACTTCATTATATTAGTTCTGAGACATCCTCTCTCCTGTGCACGGTACGTCCCACACATCAGTACACACACATAAAATGAGCACACACACCGAGGCAATATGCTTATGAACTCTAGTAACCGCGACTCAGCGTGCACGTCATCATGCAACGCCAGGAAGAAGACCCAGTGACGCCAGGAGGGCGGGACTGCCTTGTGAACCAGCCAACGAGGCAATGCCGCGCGTTCAAGAACCTCTGTCACGCCCGGTATCGATATAAAAGCTATGTGCGTACTTTGTCTCAGCGCCATTTTTCCTGAGCAGGACTGATGGCCCATGCATGGACCCATGCATGCTCATTTGCTAGACACTGCAGTTTCCTGACCTGTGACCTCTGAATAAACTTGCTTAATTTTAACTTGAGAACGACGCCTCCTGCCTTTGATTTCCACCCGCAACACTGTTCTTGGTCTTTTAATGGTGTCTCCTGACCTTCATTAAAAAATGGGAATGCCCTAGTGGACATTGATTGAACTGTAAATTTTCAAATCTCTTAACAGTGTTTATACTTTTACGATCATCACTCATTTTTAACAAAGTAATGTTTTAGACCAGGGGTGTCCAAACTTTTTGTCCCGAGGACCACATACAAGAAAAATGAGAAGGACTGGGCCACTCACGCCACCACTGATGACGTGTTTTTTTCCCGGCTACCAAACACGACCGTATTGTCGTTTTGTGAAAATATAGCTGATATTTAACCTTTAAAAGGTCATGGACTAAAACCAGAATTACACAATAACATTTCCTTGTTGCTAAAGACATGGGCCAGGCTCTGGATTTAAATAACTAAATCCAACGACTCTACATGCTGCACATTTTACAGAATTTTACTCATGTTGTACGTGACAGCTACAGAATCCCAAGTTATAGATGCTAAATGTTTGTTTTATTAAAACATAATTTGTTTAACCTCAGCTCCGCCTCCTCATTCACTTACAAAAAGTTATAACAACAGTGTCGTACGTCTACTCTACCAGGGTTAGGAGTATAAACTGTTTTACCACCTGTTTATGGGTTAAAATATTTACCACACTCATTCGCTTGACGGCGAGGATTTCCTCTGTGGTGGCTCTGACTGAGGAAGACATCAGGAGTACGGTCGTACAGCAGGTCAGTGTCCTTCTATCCAAACCACACATCCTGTCAGAGCATCAGATATCACACAGGCACTTCAAACATGTAACTGTTCCAGTTTTCATTTTTTTTATTTTCTTCCTGATCCGGTTTCCACAAAGAAGCTGAAGAGCAGATATTTAATTAGTTTCAAGCATGAACTTTATATTAAGAGAAGAACTTAATTTAGAAAGTACAAGTCCTCAGTTACTCTATTTAAGTTAATGTCCCGACACACATACCATCACATCTAAGGCAAATATGATCATATCTCAGCATCGTTCTGTTTTCTCCTACAGCTTAAAAACGAACTGGTGAAACTCGGATTGACACCCAGCACAAATCTGACGTTACTGGGGAAGGTGTAACTGGAAATTACAGCCAATGGGGACCCCTGCTGATTCTTCGTGGTCACCTATCCACTCGTGAACAAAATCTAAGAAGTTTTCATTTAAATTTAAAGGTTGAACTGGGGAAACTGGGTATGGGTTTATCAAGGTCCATTTAGTAGCTGTTCTTGGTCTTTAAATGATGTCTCCTGATCTTCATTAACAAATGGGATTGCCCTAGTGGACATTGATTGAACTGTAAATGTTCAAATTTCTTTACAGTGCTTAAACTTTTATGATCATCACTATTATTTTAAACAAAGTAATGTTTTAGACCAGGGGTGTCCAAACTTGTTGTCCCTAGGACCACATTCAAAAAAAATGCGAAGGACTGGGCCACTCCCCCCCCATCCCCCTGCCCTGGAGCGGATTGTTGACAGTGCAACTCAACCTCGCCGCTCAGGGCGGGAGGGCGTGGCGGCCTTCTAAGGGACAGCTGGCAAGTCAGGGGTGAGTTTGGCGCCACCTTGTGTCTAAACTGAGAAGTGCAATACAGTGGGCCATGGTCCATTGTGTTACATTACATTTCATTTAGCTGACGCTTTTGTCCAAAGCAACTTACAATAAGTGCATCAACCCCGAGGGTACAAACCCAGAACAACAAGAATCAAGAAAGTACAATTTCTTCAAAAATAAAGCAAAACTACAAAGTGCTACAAGTAAGTGCCATTAAGGTGCTACAAAACTGTTGGTTTCAAAAATTGCTAGTTTTTAAAATTTGTAATTTTTTTTAATATGTATTATATTGTTAGACTTTGATGCGGGCCAATTACAAATGGATGGCGGGCCGCAGTTGGACACCCCTGTTTTAGACTATCCGTAATATTTCTATCAGTCTGTTGTTTGACCTGTCTCTGGAAGGTCACCTGCTGATGACGTGTTTTTTTCCCGGCTACCAAACACGACCGTATTGTCGTTTTGTGAAAATATAGCTGATATTCAACCTTTAAAAGGCCATAGACTAAAACCAGAATTACACAATAACATTTCCTTGTTGCTAAAGACATGGGCCAGGTTCTGGATTTAAATAACTAAATCTAAGACTCTACATGCTGCACATTTTACTGAATTTTCCTCATGTTGTACGTGACAGTTACAGAATCCCAGGTTAAAGATGCTAAATGTATGTTTTAATTAAATCATAATTTGTTTAACCTCAGCTCCGCCTCATCATTCACTTACACAAAGTTATAACAACAGTGTCGTACTTCTACTCTACCAGGGTTAGGAGTATAAACTGTTTACCACCTGTTTATCGGTTAAAATATTCACCACAGTTGACCATTTTTCTACAAGGACGTTTCCTCATTCCAGAACATTTCCTGCTTAGCTTGTTGATCACTGTGTTTGAGCAGAGCGACTCACACTTGCAACATGTCGCTGTCTCTGCTGCTGCTGCTGCTGCTGCTGGGCAGCTCCCAGACATCTCATTTTATGGGAACGGTCATGACCTTCTACCCAAAAGACCGCAGCCCAGATGGATCGGTCACGGTGCGTAAGGTTTCTCTTTCAAATAATAGATTAATCTTTAGAAATTAGACGTTTGAACGATTTATGTAACAAATGCAGAAAAGTGGGGCACGGCAGATCTTATGAAGTGGGATCATTATTTTTTAAAGGCTAGAAAATGCATTCAAAGCTGTATTTGAAAAGGTTATAGTTCAAAGAACAATGCAACAAAGTGGATTCTACAAATTTAAATACAAGGAAATGGGGCAGCATATTGTGCAAGACTGAACAATAAAGGGAAAAAAGTAAATCACATTGGTTATTGTTGTCTCTGTATGGAGCTTTGGCCCATGTGATGATTATCCTGTTATCCAGGTAGATCACGTCTCAGTAGAATCACGATGGTCTTTGCTGTAACGTTAAAGGTCGTCCTTCGCTATAAGTTGAACTTCCACGCTTTTGGCGGCGACACGTGGAGGTGCTTCAGGGGGAACTGTGGGAGTCAGAGTTCTTTGACGCTGAACAGAGTGTCCCAGGAGAGCAGCGCAAAGTGGTACCAAGACGAGGGAGTCATGACTCGGCAGGTTCTCGACAGAGGTGCTTTTCAGCTGTGGTAAGTGCAACATGACACTGTAAGAAATAAAGGAGAACTTTGACAAAATTGCAATGAGCCTCCCAAAAGAAACAACTGCGGACTTCAACACAGGAGAGTTTATTTCGTGATTAGTTGATTCTGTTAACTAACTATGATCGTTCTATAACCGTAACATCATGACATCTAATGACCTCTAACCTGAACTACTGACGAACCAAAAACATGATCTTCCGGCAATCGATTGAGTAGTTAATACTCATCATGCTGGGGCTTTGGTATTTGCACAAACAAGGTACACTCAGGGTCTGTGCTTTGGAAACTGACTTAAACTCAACTCCCACTGAAGGTTGAGCGGTGCTGCCTGGATAAGTAACAGAAATGGCATCTCATCATGGAGAGCCGTGACACTGGTAGATCTGAGGAACCGTTCCGACACCAGCAGGGCCAACGCGTCCCCTCAGACCACCATCCTGCCACTTGTGAGGTAACCTCCTCACGCCTACACATAATCATTTCGAGATATAATCTGGAGACAACACACATTTTAATGCAGGAGTAAAGTGGCGTATGTCTCTCTCCCAGAGTTCCTTCAAACTGTCAGAGAGATTTCAACCTGTTGGCGTTTGACCCTGACGGAGACGAGGTTCGATGCAGATATGGAAACGCATCACTGACAGAGTGTAGCCCCTGCACGCCACCGTCTGTCCTCCGCCTCTCACCAGTGAGTCTCCAACAGTGATTCTCTTGTATATCTTATAAACACAGAGACTAGTGACCTCGTTACAATTTGTACATGATCCTTTTGCAGTCGTGTACTCTGTCATTCGGCGCCACCACCAGCAGTGATGAAGGTCCGTACGCAGTCCAGCTGGTGATGGAGGACTTTCCCAGACAGAAAATCACCCTGAATCAAGGCGGAAGCTTCCAGACGAACATAACTACAAACAACGCTATCAGCAAAATACCTGTCCAATTTGTTCTACAGGGTAAGATTTCTTGATTTGACAGCCGGATGTTAAACAGAAATTTCTTGCAACCTTGGCAACCACTTTGAAACATTTTGACAACCACTGGATTTGCGATAACCATGATCCAGCGGATGAACCCTAATGACCTGTGAGCTTCACATTAACGGTTTAGCTTAAAATGTCTCAACAACTATTTGAAGGATGCCTTGAAAGTCATAAGGAACATTCACATTGGCTGTAGCACCATCTTCTGGTGGTTTCTCCAATTTGTTTGGTAAACGGCAAAATATCAACTGAACTATCAACACTACTTCTCCCGTCAACCTCAGCTGTGTCTGCCCAGAACTGCCAATGTGTCTGTAGACCCTGCTACATAGCTAGCATTACCGCTAACACCACCAACAACACCAATGTTATCTTTTGTGTTGCTTTTATGTCAATCACCTGTTTGGTTTTTCCGAAGCTAGCATGCTAACTGGCTGTCCACGGCCTGTTTTACAACAGTCTGCCCCAAAGACGTAACGGTGATCAGAGGTCGTTTTATAAACTTGTGTTGGCGGCACAGCGATGGCTGATGTTTTTGTCAATGGACTAGAATGTTTTAAATTCTCTCCACAGATATTTTTGGTACTTTTCATATGTAGAAGTGCAACCAATACCATGGGCTCACCAAAGATTTGGGGTTTCTTTCTCCATTTCTATCATTTGTTTAGTCCTACTGAAGTAACTAAGCTATGGCAATTTTAAAGCATCCTTTGAGGAGTTTGATTTTGTGTGTCCAGTGGATCCTGCGGTGCCATCCTGCACAGAGGGACTCTATCTGCCAGCGTTCCTGCCTCCAACACCGGCCAACAGAGCTCGACTTTACACCCCCGTCAATCAGACCCTGGACATCAGCATTAACGCAGCTGCAACTTTCTCCATGTGAGTAAAAGGAAAATCCAAATCCTCTTTAGACATTTGGACAGAACGTTCTGCGATTGAACCTCATGTCCAGAAACTCTGGTTCCGAGCCAGTGGAACTTGACCCTAATGGAGGAGGTGACAACAGCAAGTAACGCGCTAGTTAGCCAGGAATGCTAACCAGGGTGTCTGCAGGTCTTAAAAAGTTTTAAAAAACCTTAAAAAAAAATGTCAAAGAGTGAAAGATCATCGATATATAATAATATAACTTTTTGGGTAGCCTATATATTTTTAGCTCAAATCGAATTGAAACCCAACTGTAAATAAAGATGGAGGATGAGACACCTCCCAAAAGTAAAAGCCATAGCATCTTGATCGCCCCTGGTGGCTGGCTGAAGTACAGGTCATAAACCCCGCCTCCTCCATGTTTCAAGATCATTTTCTTCTCCCGCTTGTTAAAGGGTCTCTGAGCTGCTGTTCAGCGGGCCGCACAACGTGAACCAGACCAGATCAGGACCAGGTCAGTTTACCCTGAGCTGGATGCCGTCTCAGAGCGAGGAGGGAGAGAGCCAACCCATCTGCTTCATTGTCCAAGCACTTTCCAAGTCAGTACTTCTTCAAGTACAAGCAAGCAGTTGTGTAATTTGATGAAGGGAAGCTGAACTGTTATCCAAAGGGTGATTATTTGGTTTAATTGCGTTTGATTCTTTTCCTCAGTTCAACAAAGTATCATTCTGAGCTGCGATGTGTCATCGTAAGTGTTGGAAACGGTGAGATACACCCTCCTTTGTCTGTTCACGATTCAAATTACACTGCTGAGTTCATACGCAGGTAAAGGTTGAGCACGGCTCGTGTTTGATCTTTCCAACAGATCCATCACCAAGCGCTGCACCAACTTCAGAGGGACCTACACCATCAGAGGGGTCTACGCCATCGTCCCAACAAAGTACGATTACCATTCACTCTATCACTTCACCACTAACAACACTGTAAACGGTGTGAGTGAGAATGGAAACGTTGGCCCAGTCTTGGCACAGATACAACCATAGAACTCAATACTGTTGAAACTATGTGAGAGAACATCTTGCTCCACTCCTCATTCCTACTTTCAGGAAACGACCAGGTTGGCCGGGCCCTGCAGAAAATATGTGGCTTCTAAAATATGTTTTTCATTCAACGATTGAACTGTGTAAATAATTTAATTAACACGTGATTCATGTTGTGTAGTAGCATGAGAATAAACCAGCTGTTCTGGCCTGACCTGTTGATTCACTGTCTTTCTAGTTGTCATTCGCTTGACGGCGAGGATTTCCTCTGTGGTGGCTCTGACTGAGGAAGACATCAGGAGTACGGTCGTACAGCAGGTCAGTGTCCTTCTATCCAAACCACACATCCTGTCAGAGCATCAGATATCACACAGGCACTTCAAACATGTCACTGTTCCAGTTTTAATTTTTTTTATCTTCTTCCTGATCCTGTTTCCACATAGAAGCTGAAGAGCAGATATTTAATTAGTTTCAAGCATGCACCGTTTATTAAGAGAAGAACTTAATTTAGAAAGTACAAGTCCTCAGTCACTCTACTCAAGTTAATGTCCCGACACACATACCATCACATCTAAGGCAAATACGATCATATCTAAGCATCGCTCTGTTTTCTCCTACAGCTTAAAAACGAACTGGTGAAACTCGGATTGACACCCAGCACAAATCTGACGTTACTGGGGAAGGTGTAACTGGAAATTACAGCCAATGGGGACCCCTGCTGATTCATCGTGGTCACCTATCCACTCGTGAACAAAATCTAAGAAGTTTTCATTTAAATTTAAAGGTTGAACTGGGGAAACTGGGTATGGTTTTATCAAGGTCCATTTAGTAGCTGTTCTTGGTCTTTTAATGATGTCTCCTGATCTTCATTAACAAATGGGATTGCCCTAGTGGACATTGATTGAACTGTAAATGTTCAAATTTCTTTACAGTGTTTAAACTTTTCTGATCATCACTATTATTTTTAACAAAGTAATGTTTTAGACCAGGGGTGTCCAAACCTTTTGTCCCAAGGACCACATACAAAAAAAATGCGAAGGACTGGGCCACGCCCCCCCCATTCCCCTGCCCTGGAGCGGATTGTTGACAGTGCAACTCAACCGCGCCGCTCAGGGCGGGAGGGCGTGGCGGCCTTCTGAGGGACAGCTGGCAAGTCAGGGGTGAGTTTGGCGCCACCTTGTGTCTAAACTGAGAAGTGCAATACAGTGGGCCATGGTCCATTGTGTTACATTACATTTCATTTAGCTGACGCTTTTGTCCAAAGCAACTTACAATAAGTGCATCAACCCCGAGGGTACAAACCCAGAACAACAAGAATCAAGACAGTACAATTTCTTAAAAAAGTAAAGCAAAACTACAAAGTGCTATAAGTAAGTGCCATTTAAGTGCTTCAAAATTGTTAGTTTAAAAAATTGCTAGTTTTTTTTACATTTTTTATATATTATATTTTTAGACTTTGATGCGGGCCAATAAGAAATGGATGGCGGGCCGCAGTTGGCCCGCAGGCCGTAGTTTGGACACCCCTGTTTTAGACTATTCTTCATATTTCTATCAGTCTGTTGCTTGACCTGTCTCTGGAAGCTCACCTGCTGGTGACGTGTTTTTTTCCCGGCTACCAAACACGACCGTATTGTCGTTTTGTGAAAATATAGCTGATATTCAACCTTTAAAAAGCCATAGACTAAAACCAGAATTACACAATAACATTTCCTTGGTGCTAAAGACATGTGCCAGGTTCTGGATTTAAATAAGTAAATCCAACGACTCTACATGCTGCATATTTTACTGATCTTTCCTCATGTTTTACGTGACAGTTACAGAATCCAAGGTTAAAGATGCTAAATGTATGTTTTAATAAAAACATAATTTGTTTAACCTCAGCTCCGCCTCCTCATTCACTTACAAAAAGTTATAACAACAGTGTCGTACGTCTACTCTACCAGGGTTAGGAGTATAAACTGTTTTACCACCCGTTTATGGGTTAAAATATTCACCACAGTTGACCATTTGTCTATTCTGATCATGATCTTTTAATAGCAACACAAGGCCGTTTCCTCAATCCAGAAAATTACCTGCGTAGCTTGTTGGATGAGGTATTAATTAATCCACAGGGTTGGTACTTAATCACTGTGTTTGGGCAGAGCGACTCGCACTTGCAACATGTCGCTGTCTCTGCTGCTGCTGCTGCTGCTGGTCAGCCCCCAGACATCTACTTTTAGTGGAACGGTCATGACCTTCTACCCAAAAGCCCGCAGCTCAGATGGAATTAGCACGGTACGTAAGGTTTCTCTTTTAAATAATTTATATATCTTTTGAAATTAGACGTTTGACCGATTTCTGTAACAAATGCAGAAAAGTGGGGCTAAATGGAAACAGCAGAACTTAAAAAGTGGGATCATTATTTTTTAAAGGCTAGAAAATGCGTTCAATGCTCTAATTTAAAACGTTATAGCTCCTAAGAACAATGCAACAAAGTGGATTCTACAAACTAAAATACAAGGAAATGGAGCAGGTTAAGTCAGTCGCTTCCTTTGAATCAAAGCTAAACTGTTTTGTACCACATTCCGTAATTTTATATAATTCTAGTCTTTACTTTTGTAATGGGTGGTGCTGGTTAAATTTCTGTCACACGTTAAGTGTTTTTACTCTTTTATTTATTCTTTTAAAACTGAGTTTTATCTTCTTATCCGATTTTCATGTTATTATAATTATGATTATATAATATTATAAATAATAATAATAACAACACATATAGATACTTTAATGATCTGAAGGATATTTAGCTTCAAACACAAAAAACAAAAAGCATTTAAAAGTAAAGAGGCTGTGAATAAGGTCATGAAATTATCAGTAATATATTGGAAAATACTGAACTTAGGTGAGTAAAAATGTATCTATGGGTGTATGGGTAAAAGTATGTTTCTCTGGATGTGTGCAAATAGTCAAAATTGTCAATTACTACATTACTACACAAAAAAATTAAATTAAGAAAAATCCTGAAAACAAAACAAAACGTATTGTGCCTAAGTATAAGTGAGTATTTAAATAGGTAAGAAGTTGACAGATTGGCAGTTGCTATATCACACAAAATACTACGTGAATAATCAAACATATTGTGCAATACTGAACAATAAAGGAAAAAATGTAAATCACTTAGTAGAATCACGATGGTCTTTGCGGTAACGTTACAGGTCGTCCTTCGCTATAAAATGAACTTCAACTCTCGAGGCAGTGTCACGTGGTTTTGCTTAACCGGGAACTGTGGGAGTCAGAGTTCTTTGACGCTGAACAGAGTGTACGAGGAGAGCAGCGGTGACTGGTTCCAGTTCGAGGGAGTCATGACTCGGCAGGTTCCCGACATCGGTGCTTTTCAGCTGTGGTAAGTGCAACTAGACACTGTAAGAAATAAAGGAGAAATTTGACAAAATTTAGACGAGCCTCCCAAAAGTAACAACGCCGGACTTCGACACAGGAGAGTTTATTTCGTGATTAGTTGATTCTGTTAACCATCACTACGATCTCAACTAATGACCTCTAACCTGAACTACTGACGAAGCAAAAACATGATCTTCCGGCAATCGATTTATTATACTCTTCATGCTGGGGCTTTTGTATTAGCACAACCGCGGTACACTCAGGGTCTGTGCATGGGAAACTGACTTAAACTCAACTCCCACTGAAGGTTGAACACTGGTGACCGGATAGAGGACATTGGAATTGGCATCTCAGAATGGAGAGCCGTGACGCTAGTCGATCTGAGGAACCGTTCCGACACCAGCAGGGCCAACGCGTCCCCTCAGACCACCATCCTGCCACTTGTAAGGTAACCTCCTCACGCCATGTGATTTGTTGATGGTTATTGATTTAATATGATTTACACCGGTCACATTTTTTAGAAATAGAATATTCATGATTAAAATTTACAATTTACAATGTTTTTTCATCACCTGAGAATGTGATGTGAGGATGTGAGGTGAGACAGTGATCAGATCTCTGTGTGGTTATTAAAGACACATTAATACCATGCAGTCAGATCATAATCGTTTCTAGATGTAATCTGGAGACAACACACATTTTAATGCAGGTGTAAAGTGGCCTATGTCTCTCTCCCAGAGTTCCTTCAAACTGTCAGAGAGATTTCAACCTGTTGGCGTTTGACCCTGACGGAGACAAGGTCAAATGTAGATACGGAAAAAAAGAACTGTCAGAGTGTAACCCCTGCACGCCAGCGTCTGTCCTCCGCCTCTCACCGGTGAGTCTCCAACTGTGATTCTCTTGTATATCTTATAAACACAGAGACTGGTGACCTTGTTACAATTTGTACATGATCCTTTTGCAGTCGTGTACTCTGTCATTCAGCGCCTCCACCAGCAGTGATGAAGGTCCGTACGCAGTCCAGCTGGTGATGGAGGACTTTCCCAGACAGACGATCACCCTGACTCAAGGCGGAAGCTTCCAGACGAAGATAACTACAAACAACGCTATCAGCAAAATACCTGTCCAATTTGTTCTACAGGGTAAGATTTCTTGATTTGACAGCCGGATGTTAAACAGAAATTTCTTGCAACCTTGGCAACCACTTTGAAATATTTTGACAACCACTGGATCCACGATAACCATGATCCAGAGGATGAACCCTAATGACCTGTGAGCTTCACATTAATGGTTTAGCTTAAAATGTCTCAACAACTATTTGAAGGATGCCTTGAAACTCATAAGGAACATTCTCATCGGCCATAGCACCATCATCTGGTGGTTTCTCCAATTTGTTTGGTAAACGGCAAAATATCAACAGAACTATCAACACTACTTCTCCCGTCAACCTCAGCTGTGTCTGCCTAGAACTGACAATGTGTCTGTAGACCCTGCTACATAGCTAGCATTACCGCTAACACCACCACCAACACCAATGTTATCTCTTGTGTTGCTTTTATGTCAATGACCTGTTTGGTTTGACTGAAGCTAGCATGCTAACTGGCTGTCCCCGGCCTGTTTCGCAACAGTCTGCCCCAAAGGAGTAGCGGTGGTTAGAGGGAGCTTCATGAACTTGGGTTGGCGGCGCAGCGATGGCTGATGTTTTTGTCAATGGACTAGAATGTTTTAAGTTCTCTACACAGATATTTTGGGCACTTTTCATATATAGAATTGCAACCAATGCCATGGGCTCACCAAAGATTTGGGGTTTATTTATCCATTTCTATCATTTGTTTAGTCCTACTGAAATTACTAAGCTATGGCTATTTTAAAGCATCCGTCGAGAAGTTTGATTTTGTGTGTCCAGTGGATCCTGCGGTGCCATCCTGCACAGAGGGACACTATCTGCCAGCGTTCCTGCCTCCAACACCGGCCAACAGAGCTCGACTTTACACCCCCGTCAATCAGACCCTTGACATCAGCATTAAAGCAGCTGCAACTTTCTCCACGTGAGTAAAAGGAAAATCAAAATCCTCTTCAGACATTTGGACAATATCACCCTAAAAGTGATAATAACACTTTTTGGGTATGTAATTTGAGCTCAAATCGAATTAAAACCCGACTGTAAATAAAGATGGAGGATGCGACAGCTCCCAAAAGTAAAAGCCATAGCATCTTGATCGCCCCTGGTGGCTGGCTGAAGTACAGGTCATAAACCCCGCCTCCTCCATGTTTCACGATCATTTTCTTCTCCCGCTTGTTAAAGGGTCTCTGAGCTGCTGTTCAGCGGGCCGCACAACGTGAACCAGACCAGATCAGGACCAGGTCAGTTTACCCTGAGCTGGACGCCGTCTCAGAGCGAGGAGGGAGAGAGCCAACCCATTTGCTTCATTGTCCAAGCACTTTCCAAGTCAGTACTTCTTCAAGTACAAGCAAACAGTCGTGTAATTTGATGAAGGGAAGCTGAAGTGTTCTCTAAAGGGTGATTATTTGGTTTAATTGTGTTTGATTCTTTTCCTCAGTTCAACAAAGTATCACTCTGAGCAGCGATGTGTCATCGTCAGTGTTGGAAACGGTGAGATACACCCTCCTTTGTCTGTTCACGACTCAAATTACACTGCTGAGTTCATACGCAGGTAAAGGTTGAGCACGGCTCGTATTTGATCTTTCCAACAGATCCATCACCAAGCGCTGAACCAACTTCAGAGGGACCTACGCCATCGTCCCAAACAAGTACGACTACCATTCACTCTATCACTCCACCACTAACAACACTGTAAATGGTGTGAGTGAGAATGGAAACGTTGGCCCAGTCCTGGCACAGATACAACCATAGAACTCAATACTGCTGATACTATGTGAAAGAACATCTTGCTCCACACCTCATTCCTACTTTCAGGAAACGATCAGGTTGGCCGGGCCCTGCAGAAAATATGTGGCTTCTAAAATATGTTTTTCAGTTGACGATTGGACTGTGTAATTAATTTAATTTAGGCGTGATTCACGTTGTGTAGTAGCATGAGAATAAACCAGCTGTTCTGGCCTGACCTGTTGATTCACTGTCTTTCTAGTTGTCATTCGCTTGACCGCGAGAATTTCCTCTGTGGTGGCTCTGACTGAGGAAGACATCAGGAGTACGGTCGTACAGCAGGTCAGTGTCTTCCTATCCAAACCACACATCCTGTCAGAGCATCAGATATCACACAGGCACTTCAAATCTGTCACTGTTCCAGTTTTCATTTTTGTTATCTTCTTCCTGATCCTGTTTAGACATAGAAGCTGAAGGGCAGATATTTAATTTGTTTCAAGCATGCACTTAATATTAAGATCAGAACTTAATTTAGAAAGCACAAGTCCTCAGTTACTCTACTCAAGTTAATGTCCTGACACACATACCATCACATCTAAGGCAAATATGATCATATCTCAGCATCGCTCTGTTTTCTCCTACAGCTTAAAAACGAACTGGTGAAACTCGGATTGCCACCCAGCGCCAATCTGACGTTACTGAGGAAGGTGTAACTGGAAACTACAGCCACTGGGGACCCCTGCCGCTTCATCGTGGTCACCTATCCACTCGTGCACAAAATCTAAGAAGTTTTCATTTAAATTTAAAGGTTGAACTGGGGAAACTGGGCTTTGTTTTTATCAAGGTCCATTTAGTAGCTGTTATTGACAATACACCACTGTTCACACACATACACACACTCAGTGTTGGGGAGTAACGGAATACATGTAACGGCGTTACGTATTTAGAATACAAATTATGAGTAACTGTATTCCGTTACAGTTACAAATTAAATAGATGGTATTCAGAATACAGTTACATTGTTGAAATCAGTGGATTACATGACGGTACTTCTCTGTTTCACGAGTTTAATCACTGTCTCGTAAATCCACCGGAGGCAAAGCCCCCAGGAAGCAGCTGGAGACCAGGGCTGCCGTATGAGCGCCCGGGACCCCGGCGGCGTGAAGAAGCCTCACCGCGACCGGCTCGGGACCGAGGCTCTGAGAGAGTTCCGTCGCTACCAGAAATCTACGGAGCTGCTGATCCGCAAGCTGCCCTTCCTGCGCCTGATGAGAGAAGACCGACCTGCGCTCCCAGAGCTCTGCTGTCATGGCTCTGCAGGAGGCCAGCGAGGCACGCCGGGTTCACACCGGACGCTGAAGCGACGCTAAAATAATATCACCCGTTGACCCAGTAGTATAAAAGCATATAGTCACTTCTTGCTCCAACATTAACTGCAACAGCGTCCCAATTTAATGTCATCCATCTTCAAGAACTTCTCCGCTGTTTGCTCCATTCAATGTCGGGTGTGGAGGGTAAATTACGTATTCTCCGCCCCCCCCCTCTCTTTTTATCTTTATGACTGCTTGTGTGTCTGTATGGAGGGGCAGAGGGGGGCATTTAATAATGTGATCGGTCAAATTGGTAAATTTAAAACTCCAGGACAACAGAAGGGGAATACAAACTATGGGATGCATGCTTATAAATCATATAAAATATGTCATCAATATCGTTTAAAATCATTTTTCAGTGTGTTTCCTGGAGCGATACGCTCGCGTCAAGCTCAAACTAAAATAGACTCGACGCCGAAACGATCGTAGCACGGCGCGAGGCAGCCTTGGCACAGGGGGGGGTCCTTCAGCCTCTGGTGGGACCGGCACAGAGGTGGGAGTGGATGGGAGCCGGACATCCAGCGGCCCGCAGCATCGGTGGAGAGAGAGTTTAAACTGCTGCTGCTCCCCTGACTATAAAAACGCCGCAATCATACACTTAAAAAATGCAATACAAACCGGAAGTATTCCAAGTATTCAGAATACGTTACTCAGATAAGTTAATGTAATGGAATACGTTACAGATTACATTTTTGTGCATGTATTCTGTATTCTGTAACGGAATACGTTTTCAAAGTATCCTTCCCAACACTGCACACACTTTAACGTGTAGTCAGAGACACATAGCGTAAACACACACGCATAACACATAGTTCTTCTCCTGCTTCTCAACCTCAGCTCCTATCAAAAAGGGAGTCTGCCATAGCGGACAGATAACAGGTTTTCAAACATCTTGCTTCATGAATCACTTCATTATATTAGTTCTGAGACATCCTCTCTCCTGTGCATGGTACGTCCCACACATCAGTACACACACATAAAATGAGCACACACACCGAGGCAATATGCTTATGAACTCTAGTAACCGCGACTCAGCGTGCACGTCATCATGCAACGCCAGGAAGAAGACCCAGTGACGCCAGGAGGGCGGGACTGCCTTGTGAACCAGCCAACGAGGCAATGCCGCGCGTTCAAGAACCTCTGTCACGCCCGGTATCGATATAAAAGCTATGTGCGTACTTTGTCTCAGCGCCATTTTTCCTGAGCAGGACTGATGGCCCATGCATGGACCCATGCATGCTCATTTGCTAGACACTGCAGTTTCCTGACCTGTGACCTCTGAATAAACTTGCTTAATTTTAACTTGAGAACGACGCCTCCTGCCTTTGATTTCCACCCGCAACACTGTTCTTGGTCTTTTAATGGTGTCTCCTGACCTTCATTAAAAAATGGGAATGCCCTAGTGGACATTGATTGAACTGTAAATGTTCAAATCTCTTAACAGTGTTTACACTTTTACGATCATCACTCATTTTTAACAAAGTAATGTTTTAGACCAGGGGTGTCCAAACTTTTTGTCCCGAGGACCACATACAAGAAAAATGAGAAGGACTGGGCCACTCACGCCACCACTGATGACGTGTTTTTTTCCCGGCTACCAAACACGACCGTATTGTCGTTTTGTGAAAATATAGCTGATATTTAACCTTTAAAAGGTCATAGACTTAAACCAGAATTACACAATAACATTTCCTTGTTGCTAAAGACATGGGCCAGGCTCTGGATTTAAATAACTAAATCCAACGACTCTACATGCTGCACATTTTACAGAATTTTACTCATGTTGTACGTGACAGTTACAGAATCCCAGGTTATAGATGCTAAATGTTTGTTTTATTAAAACATAATTTGTTTAACCTCAGCTCCGCCTCCTCATTCACTTACAAAAAGTTATAACAACAGTGTCGTACGTCTACTCTACCAGGGTTAGAAGTATAAACTGTTTTACCACCTGTTTATGGGTTAAAATATTTACCACACTCAACCATTTATCTATTCTGATAATGATCTTTTAAAAGCAAAACAAGGACGTTTCCTCATTCCAGAACGTTTCCTGCTTAGCTTGTTGGATGTGGCATCAAGTAAACCCCAGTGTTGGTATTTAATCACGGTGTTTGGGCAGAGCGACTCACACTTGCAACATGTCGCTGTCTCTGCTGCTGCTGCTGCTGCTGGGCAGCTCCCAGACATCTCATTTTATGGGAACGGTCATGACCTTCTACCCAAAAGACCGCAGCCCAGATGGATCGGTCACGGTGCGTAAGGTTTCTCTTTCAAATAACAGATTCATCTTTTGAAATTAGACGTTTGAACGATTTCTGTAACAAATGCAGGAAAGTTGGGCTAAAGGGAAAACGGCAGATCTTATGAAGTGGGATCATTATTTATTAAAGGCTAGAAAATGCATTCAAATGTGTATTTGAAAAGGTTATAGTTCAAAGAACAATGCAACAAAGTGGATTCTACAAATTTAAATACAAGGAAATGGGGCAGGATATTGTGCAATACTGAACAATAAAGGGAAAAAAGTAAATCACATTGGTTCTTGTTGTCTCTGTATGGAGCTTTGGCTCATGTGATGATTATCCTGTTATCCAGGTAGATCACGTCTCAGTAGAATCACGAAGGTCTTTGCAGTAACGTTACAGGTCGTCCTTCGCTATAAGATGAACTTCGAATCTCGAGCCGGCGACGCGTGGAGGTGCTTCAGGGGGAACTGTGGGAATCAGAGTTCCTTGACGCTGAACAGAGTGTACGAGGAGAGCAGCGCAAAGTGGTACCAGAATGGGGGAGTCATGACTCGGCAGGTTCCCGACAGCGGTGCTTTTCAGCTGTGGTAAGTGCAACATGACACTGTAAGAAATAAAGGAGAACTTTGACAAAATTGCAATGAGCCTCCCAAAAGAAACAACGGCGGACTTCAACACAGGAGAGTTTATTTCGTGATTAGTTGATTCTGTAAACTAACTATGATCGTTCTATAACCGTAACATCATGACATCTAATGACCTCTAACCTGAACTACTGACAAACCAAAAACATGATCTTCCGGCAATCGATTGATTAGTTAATACTCTTCATGCTGGGGCTTTGGTATTTGCACAAACAAGGTACACTCAGGGTCTGTGCTTTGGAAACTGACTTAAACTCAACTCCCACTGAAGGTTGAACAGTGCTGCCTGGATAAGTAACAGAAATGGCATCTCAGCATGGAGAGCCGTGACGCTGGTGGATCTGAGGAACCGTTCCGACACCAGCAGGGCCAACGCGTCCCCTCAGACCACCATCCTGCCACTTGTGAGGTAACCTCCTCAAGCCTACACATAATAATTTCGAGATATAATCTGGAGACAACACACATTTTAATGCAGGTGTAAAGTAGCGTATGTCTCTCTCCCAGAGTTCCTTCCAACTGTCAGAGAGATTTCAACCTGTTGGCGTTTGACCCTGACGGAGACAAGGTCAAATGCAGATATGGAAACGCATCACTGTCAGAGTGTAGCCCCTGCACGCCACCGTCTGTCCTCCGCCTCTCACCGGTAAGTCTCCAACAGTGATTCTCTTGTATATCTTATAAACGCAGAGACTGGTGACCTTGTTACAATTTGTACATGATCCTTTTGCAGTCGTGTACTCTGTCATTCGGCGCCTCCACCAGCAGTGATGAAGGTCCGTACGCAGTCCAGCTGGTGATGGAGGACTTTCCCAGACAGACGATCACCCTGACTCAAGGCGGAAGCTTCCAGACGAAGATAACTACAAACAACGCTATCAGCAAAATACCTGTCCAATTTGTTCTACAGGGTAAGATTTCTTGATTTGACAGCCTGATGTTAAACAGAATTTTTTTGCAACGTTAGCAACCACGTTGAAATATTTTGCCAACCACTGGATCCACGATAACCATGATCCAGAGGATGAACCCTAATGACCTGTGAGCTTCACATTAACGGTTTAGCTTAAAATGTCTCAACAACTATTGGAAGCATGCCTTGAAACTCATAAGGAACATTCACATTGACTATAGCACCATCATAAACGGCAAAATATCAACAGAACTATCAACACTACTTCTCCCGTCAACCTCAGCTGTGTCTGCCCAGAACTGCCAATGTGTCTGTAGACCCTGCTACATAGCTAGCATTACCGCTAACACCACCAACAACACCAATGTTATCTTTTGTGTTGATTTTATGTCAATCACCTGTTTGGTTTTACTGAAGCTAGCATGCTAACTGGCTGTCCACAGCCTGTTTTACAACAGTCTGCCCCAAAGACGGATCGGTGGTCAGAGGCCGTTTTATAAACTTGTCTTGGCGGCACAGCGATGGCTGATGTTTTTGTCAATGGACTAGAATGTTTTAAATTCTCTCCACAGATATTTTTGGTACTTTTCATATGTAGAAGTGCAACCAATGCCATGGGCTCACCAAAGATTTGGGGTTTCTTTCTCCATTTCTATCATTTGTTTAGTCCTACTGAAGTAACTAAGCTATGGCTATTTTAAAACATCCTTTGAGGAGTTTGATTTTGTGTGTCCAGTGGATCCTGCGGTGCCATCCTGCACAGAGGGACTCTATCTGCCAGCGTTCCTGCCTCCAACACCGGCCAACAGAGCTCGACTTTACACCCACGTCAATCAGACCCTGGACATCAGCATTAGCGCAGCTGCAACTTTCTCCATGTGAGTAAAAGGAAAATCCAAATCCTCTTTAGACATTTGGACAGAACGTTCTGCGATTGAACCTCATGTCCAGAAACTCTGGTTCCGAACCAGTGGAACTTGACCCTAATGGAGGAGGTGACAACAGCAAGTAACGCGCTAGTTAGCCAGGAATGCTAACCAGGGTGTCTGCAGGTCTTGAAAAGTTTTAAAAAACCTTAAAAAAAAATGTCAAAGAGTGAAAGATCATCGATATATAATAATATAACTTTTTGGGTAGCCTATGTATTTTTAGCTCAAATCGAATTGAAACCCAACTGTAAATAAAGATGGAGGATGAGACACCTCCCAAAAGTAAAAGCCATAGCATCTTGATCGCCCATGGTGGCTGGCTGAAGTACAGGTAATAAACCCTGCCTCCTCCATGTTTCAAGATCATTTTCTTCTCCCGCTTGTTAAAGGGTTTCTGAGCTGCTGTTCAGCGGGCCGCACAACGTGAACCAGACCAGATCAGGACCAGGTCAGTTTACCCTGAGCTGGACGCCGTCTCAGAGCGAGGAGGGAGAGAGCCAACCCATCTGCTTCATTGTCCAAGCACTTTCCAAGTCAGTACTTCTTCAAGTACAAGCAAGCAGTTGTGTAATTTGATGAAGGGAAGCTGAAGTGTTCTCTAAAGGGCTATTATTTGGTTTAATTGCGTTTGATTCTTTTCCTCAGTTCAACAAAGTATCACTCTGAGCTGCGATGTATCATCGTCAGTGTTGGAAACGGTGAGATACACCCTCCTTTGTCTGTTCACGATTCAAATTACACTGCTGAGTTCATACGCAGGTAAAGGTTGAGCACGGCTCGTGTTTGATCTTTCCAACAGATCCATCACCAAGCGCTGCACCAACTTCAGAGGGACCTACACCATCAGAGGGGTCTACGCCATCGTCCCAACCAAGTACGATTACCATTCACTCTATCACTTCACCACTAACAACACTGTAAACGGTGTGAGTGAGAATGGAAACGTTGGCCCAGTCCTGGCACAGATACAACCATAGAACTCAATACTGTTGAAACTATGTGAGAGAACATCTTGCTCCACTCCTCATTCCTACTTTCAGGAAACGACCAGGTTGGCCGGGCCCTGCAGAAAATATGTGGCTTCTAAAATATGTTTTTCATTCAACGATTGAACTGTGTAAATAATTTAATTAACACGTGATTCATGTTGTGTAGTAAAATGAAAGTAAACCAGCTGTTCTGGCCTGACCTGTTGATTCACTGTCTTTCTAGTTGTCATTCGCTTGACGGCGAGGATTTCCTCTGTGGTGGCTCTGACTGAGGAAGACATCAGGAGTACGGTCGTACAGCAGGTCAGTGTCCTTCTATCCAAACCACACATCCTGTCAGAGCATCAGATATCACACAGGCACTTCAAACATGTCACTGTTCCAGTTTTAATTTTTTTTATCTTCTTCCTGATCCTGTTTCCACATAGAAGCTGAAGAGCAGATATTTAATTAGTTTCAAGCATGCACCGTTTATTAAGAGAAGAACTTAATTTAGAAAGTACAAGTCCTCAGTCACTCTACTCAAGTTAATGTCCCGACACACATACCATCACATCTAAGGCAAATATGATCATATTTAAGCATCGCTCTGTTTTCTCCTACAGCTTAAAAACGAACTGGTGAAACTCGGATTGACACCCAGCACAAATCTGACGTTACTGGGGAAGGTGTAACTGGAAATTACAGCCAATGGGGACCCCTGCTGATTCATCGTGGTCACCTATCCACTCGTGAACAAATTCTAAGAAGTTTTCATTTAAATTTAAAGGTTGAACTGGGGAAACTGGGTATGGTTTTATCAAGGTCCATTTAGTAGCTGTTCTTGGTCTTTTAATGATGTCTCCTGATCTTCATTAACAAATGGGATTGCCCTAGTGGACATTGATTGAACTGTAAATGTTCAAATTTCTTTACAGTGTTTAAACTTTTCTGATCATCACTATTATTTTTAACAAAGTAATGTTTTAGACCAGGGGTGTCCAAACCTTTTGTCCCAAGGACCACATACAAAAAAAATGCGAAGGACTGGGCCACGCCCCCCCCCATTCCCCTGCCCTGGAGCGGATTGTTGACAGTGCAACTCAACCGCGCCGCTCAGGGCGGGAGGGCGTGGCGGCCTTCTGAGGGACAGCTGGCAAGTCAGGGGTGAGTTTGGCGCCACCTTGTGTCTAAACTGAGAAGTGCAATACAGTGGGCCATGGTCCATTGTGTTACATTACATTTCATTTAGCTGACGCTTTTGTCCAAAGCAACTTACAATAAGTGCATCAACCCCTAGGGTACAAACCCAGAACAACAAGAATCAAGACAGTACAATTTCTTAAAAAAGTAAAGCAAAACTACAAAGTGCTATAAGTAAGTGCCATTTAAGTGCTTCAAAATTGTTAGTTTAAAAAATTGCTAGTTTTTTTTACATTTTTTATATATTATATTTTTAGACTTTGATGCGGGCCAATAAGAAATGGATGGCGGGCCGCAGTTGGCCCGCAGGCCGTAGTTTGGACACCCCTGTTTTAGACTATTCTTCATATTTCTATCAGTCTGTTGCTTGACCTGTCTCTGGAAGCTCACCTGCTGGTGACGTGTTTTTTTCCCGGCTACCAAACACGACCGTATTGTCGTTTTGTGAAAATATAGCTGATATTCAACCTTTAAAAAGCCATAGACTAAAACCAGAATTACACAATAACATTTCCTTGGTGCTTAAGACATGTGCCAGGTTCTGGATTTAAATAAGTAAATCCAACGACTCTACATGCTGCATATTTTACTGATCTTTCCTCATGTTTTACGTGACAGTTACAGAATCCAAGGTTAAAGATGCTAAATGTATGTTTTAATAAAAACATAATTTGTTTAACCTCAGCTCCGCCTCCTTATTCACTTACAAAAAGTTATAACAACAGTGTCGTACGTCTACTCTACCAGGGTTAGGAGTATAAACTGTTTTACCACCCGTTTATGGGTTAAAATATTCACCACAGTTGACCATTTGTCTATTCTGATCATGATCTTTTAATAGCAACACAAGGCCGTTTCCTCAATCCAGAAAATTACCTGCGTAGCTTGTTGGATGAGGTATTAATTAATCCACAGGGTTGGTACTTAATCACTGTGTTTGGGCAGAGCGACTCACACTTGCACCATGTCGCTGTCTCTACTGCTGCTGCTGCTGCTGGTCAGCCCCCAGACATCTACTTTTAGTGGAACGGTCATGACCTTCTACCCAAAAGGCCGCAGCTCAGATGGAATTAGCACGGTACGTAAGGTTTCTCTTTTAAATAATTTATATATCTTTTGAAATTAGACGTTTGACCGATTTCTGTAACAAATGCAGAAAAGTGGGGCTAAATGGAAACAGCAGAACTTAAAAAGTGGGATCATTATTTTTTAAAGGCTAGAAAATGCGTTCAATGCTCTAATTTAAAACGTTATAGCTCCTAAGAACAATGCAACAAAGTGGATTCTACAAACTAAAATACAAGGAAATGGAGCAGGTTAAGTCAGTCGCTTCCTTTGAATCAAAGCTAAACTGTTTTGTACCACATTCCGTAATTTTATATAATTCTAGTCTTTACTTTTGTAATGGGTGGTGCTGGTGAAATGTCTGTCACACGTTAAGTGTTTTTACTCTTTTATTTATTCTTTTAAAACTGAGTTTTATCTTCTTATCCGATTTTCATGTTATTATAATTATGATTATATAATATTATAAATAATAATAATAACAACACATATAGATACTTTAATGATTTGAACGATATTTAGCTTCAAACACAAAAAACAAAAAGCATTTAAAAGTAAAGAGGCTGTGAATAAGGTCATGAAATTATCAGTAATATATTGGAAAATACTGAACTTAGGTGAGTAAAAATGTATCTATGGGTGTATGGGTAAAAGTATGTTTCTCTGGATGTGTGCAAATAGTCAAAATTGTCAATTACTACATTACTACACAAAAAAATTAAATTAAGAAAAATCCTGAAAACAAAACAAAACGTATTGTGCCTAAGTATAAGTGAGTATTTAAATAGGTAAGAAGTTGACAGATTGGCAGTTGCTATATCACACAAAATACTACGTGAATAATCAAACATATTGTGCAATACTGAACAATAAAGGAAAAAATGTAAATCACTTAGTAGAATCACGATGGTCTTTGCGGTAACGTTACAGGTCGTCCTTCGCTATAAAATGAACTTCGACTCTCGAGGCAGTGTCACGTGGTTTTGCTTAACCGGGAACTGTGGGAGTCAGAGTTCTTTGACGCTGAACAGAGTGTACGAGGAGAGCAGCGGTGACTGGTTCCAGTTCGAGGGAGTCATGACTCGGCAGGTTCCCGACATCGGTGCTTTTCAGCTGTGGTAAGTGCAACTAGACACTGTAAGAAATAAAGGAGAAATTTGACAAAATTTAGACGAGCCTCCCAAAAGTAACAACGCCGGACTTCGACACAGGAGAGTTTATTTCGTGATTAGTTGATTCTGTTAACCATCACTACGATCTCAACTAATGACCTCTAACCTGAACTACTGACGAAGCAAAAACATGATCTTCTGGCAATCGATTTATTATACTCTTCATGCTGGGGCTTTGGTATTAGCACAACCGCGGTACACTCAGGGTCTGTGCATGGGAAACTGACTTAAACTCAACTCCCACTGAAGGTTGAACACTGGTGACCGGATAGAGGACATTGGAATTGGCATCTCAGCATGGAGAGCCGTGACGCTAGTCGATCTGAGGATCCGTTCCGACACCAGCAGGGCCAACGCGTCCCCTCAGACCACCATCCTGCCACTTGTGAGGTAACCTCCTCACGCCATGTGATTTGTTGATGGTTATTGATTTAATATGATTTACACCGGTCACATTTTTTAGAAATAGAATATTCATGATTAAAATTTACAATTTACAATGTTTTTTCATCACCTGAGAATGTGATGTGAGGATGTGAGGTGAGACAGTGATCAGATCTCTGTGTGGTTTTTACAGACACATTAATACCATGCAGTCAGATCATAATCGTTTCTAGATGTAATCTGGAGACAACACACATTTTAATGCAGGTGTAAAGTGGCCTATGTCTCTCTCCCAGAGTTCCTTCAAACTGTCAGAGAGATTTCAACCAGTTGGCGTTTGACCCTGACGGAGACAAGGTCAAATGTAGATACGGAAAAAAAGAACTGTCAGAGTGTAACCCCTGCACGCCAGCGTCTGTCCTCCGCCTCTCACCGGTGAGTCTCCAACTGTGATTCTCTTGTATATCTTATAAACACAGAGACTGGTGACCTTGTTACAATTTGTACATGATCCTTTTGCAGTCGTGTACTCTGTCATTCAGCGCCTCCACCAGCAGTGATGAAGGTCCATACGCAGTCCAACTGGTGATGGAGGACTTTCCCAGACAGACGATCACCCTGACTCAAGGCGGAAGCTTCCAGACGAAGATAACTACAAACAACGCTATCAGCAAAATACCTGTCCAATTTGTTCTACAGGGTAAGATTTCTTGATTTGACAGCCGGATGTTAAACAGAAATTTCTTGCAACCTTGGCAACCACTTTGAAATATTTTGACAACCACTGGATCCACGATAACCATGATCCAGAGGATGAACCCTAATGACCTGTGAGCTTCACATTAATGGTTTAGCTTAAAATGTCTCAACAACTATTTGAAGGATGCCTTGAAACTCATAAGGAACATTCACATTGACTATAGCACCATCATCTGGTGGTTTCTCCAATTTGTTTGGTAAACGGCAAAATATCAACAGAACTATCAACACTACTTCTCCCGTCAACCTCAGCTGTGTCTGCCTAGAACTGACAATGTGTCTGTAGACCCTGCTACATAGCTAGCATTACAGCTAACACCACCACCAACACCAATGTTATCTCTTGTGTTGCTTTTATGTCTATCGCCTCTTTGGTTTGACTGAAGCTAGCATGCTAACTGGCTGTCCCCGGCCTGTTTCGCAACAGTCTGCCCCAAAGGAGTAGCGGTGGTTAGAGGGAGCTTCATGAACTTGGGTTGGCGGCGCAGCGATGGCTGATGTTTTTGTCAATGGAATAGAATGTTTTAAGTTCTCTACACAGATATTTTGGGCACTTTTCATATATAGAATTGCAACCAATGCCATGGGCTCACCAAAGATTTGGGGTTTATTTATCCATTTCTATCATTTGTTTAGTCCTACTGAAATTACTAAGCTATGGCTATTTTAAAGCATCCGTCGAGAAGTTTGATTTTGTGTGTCCAGTGGATCCTGCGGTGCCATCCTGCACAGAGGGACTCTATCTGCCAGCGTTCCTGCCTCCAACACCGGCCAACAGAGCTCGACTTTACACCCCCGTCAATCAGACCCTTGACATCAGCATTAAAGCAGCTGCAACTTTCTCCACGTGAGTAAAAGGAAAATCAAAATCCTCTTCAGACATTTGGACAATATCACCCTAAAAGTGATAATAACACTTTTTGGGTATGTAATTTGAGCTAAAATCGAATTAAAACCCGACTGTAAATAAAGATGGAGGATGCGACAGCTCCCAAAAGTAAAAGCCATAGCATCTTGATCGCCCCTGGTGGCTGGCTGAAGTACAGGTCATAAACCCCGCCTCCTCCATGTTTCACGATCATTTTCTTCTCCCGCTTGTTAAAGGGTCTCTGAGCTGCTGTTCAGCGGGCCGCACAACGTGAACCAGACCAGATCAGGACCAGGTCAGTTTACCCTGAGCTGGACGCCGTCTCAGAGCGAGGAGGGAGAGAGCCAACCCATTTGCTTCATTGTCCAAGCACTTTCCAAGTCAGTACTTCTTCAAGTACAAGCAAACAGTCGTGTAATTTGATGAAGGGAAGCTGAAGTGTTCTCTAAAGGGTGATTATTTGGTTTAATTGTGTTTGATTCTTTTCCTCAGTTCAACAAAGTATCACTCTGAGCAGCGATGTGTCATCGTCAGTGTTGGAAACGGTGAGATACACCCTCCTTTGTCTGTTCACGACTCAAATTACACTGGTGAGTTCATACGCAGGTAAAGGTTGAGCACGGCTCGTATTTGATCTTTCCAACAGATCCATCACCAAGCGCTGAACCAACTTCAGAGGGACCTACGCCATCGTCCCAAACAAGTACGACTACCATTCACTCTATCACTTCACCACTAACAACACTGTAAATGGTGTGAGTGAGAATGGAAACGTTGGCCCAGTCCTGGCACAGATACAACCATAGAACTCAATACTGCTGATACTATGTGAAAGAACATCTTGCTCCACACCTCATTCCTACTTTCAGGAAACGATCAGGTTGGCCGGGCCCTGCAGAAAATATGTGGCTTCTAAAATATGTTTTTCAGTTGACGATTGGACTGTGTAATTAATTTAATTTAGACGTGATTCACGTTGTGTAGTAGCATGAGAATAAACCAGCTGTTCTGGCCTGACCTGTTGATTCACTGTCTTTCTAGTTGTCATTCGCTTGACCGCGAGAATTTCCTCTGTGGTGGCTCTGACTGAGGAAGACATCAGGAGTGCGGTCGTACAGCAGGTCAGTGTCTTCCTATCCAAACCACACATCCTGTCAGAGCATCAGATATCACACAGGCACTTCAAATCTGTCACTGTTCCAGTTTTCATTTTTGTTATCTTCTTCCTGATCCTGTTTAGACATAGAAGCTGAAGAGCAGATATTTAATTTGTTTCAAGCATGCACTTAATATTAAGATCAGAACTTAATTTAGAAAGCACAAGTCCTCAGTTACTCTACTCAAGTTAATGTCCTGACACACATACCATCACATCTAAGGCAAATATGATCATATCTCAGCATCGCTCTGTTTTCTCCTACAGCTTAAAAACGAACTGGTGAAACTCGGATTGCCACCCAGCGCCAATCTGACGTTACTGAGGAAGGTGTAACTGGAAACTACAGCCACTGGGGACCCCTGCCGCTTCATCGTGGTCACCTATCCACTCGTGCACAAAATCTAAGAAGTTTTCATTTAAATTTAAAGGTTGAACTGGGGAAACTGGGCTTTGTTTTTATCAAGGTCCATTTAGTAGCTGTTATTGACAATACACCACTGTTCACACACATACACACACTTTAACGTGTAGTCAGAGACACATAGCGTAAACACACACGCATAACACATAGTTCTTCTCCTGCTTCTCAACCTCAGCTCCTATCAAAAAGGGAGTCTGCCATAGCGGACAGATAACAGGTTTTCAAACATCTTGCTTCATGAATCACTTCATTATATTAGTTCTGAGACATCCTCTCTCCTGTGCATGGTACGTCCCACACATCAGTACACACACATAAAATGAGCACACACACCGAGGCAATATGCTTATGAACTCTAGTAACCGCGACTCAGCGTGCACGTCATCATGCAACGCCAGGAAGAAGACCCAGTGACGCCAGGAGGGCGGGACTGCCTTGTGAACCAGCCAACGAGGCAATGCCGCGCGTTCAAGAACCTCTGTCACGCCCGGTATCGCTATAAAAGCTATGTGCGTACTTTGTCTCAGCGCCATTTTTCCTGAGCAGGACTGATGGCCCATGCATGGACCCATGCATGCTCATTTGCTAGACACTGCAGTTTCCTGACCTGTGACCTCTGAATAAACTTGCTTAATTTTAACTTGAGAACGACGCCTCCTGCCTTTGATTTCCACCCGCAACACTGTTCTTGGTCTTTTAATGGTGTCTCCTGACCTTCATTAAAAAATGGGAATGCCCTAGTGGACATTGATTGAACTGTAAATGTTCAAATCTCTTAACAGTGTTTACACTTTTACGATCATCACTCATTTTTAACAAAGTAATGTTTTAGACCAGGGGTGTCCAAACTTTTTGTCCCGAGGACCACATACAAGAAAAATGAGAAGGACTGGGCCACTCACGCCACCACTGATGACGTGTTTTTTTCCCGGCTACCAAACACGACCGTATTGTCGTTTTGTGAAAATATAGCTGATATTTAACCTTTAAAAGGTCATAGACTTAAACCAGAATTACACAATAACATTTCCTTGTTGCTAAAGACATGGGCCAGGCTCTGGATTTAAATAACTAAACCCAACGACTCTACATGCTGCACATTTTACAGAATTTTACTCATGTTGTACGTGACAGTTACAGAATCCCAAGTTATAGATGCTAAATGTTTGTTTTATTACAACATAATTTGTTTAACCTCAGCTCCGCCTCCTCATTCACTTACAAAAAGTTATAACAACAGTGTCGTACGTCTACTCTACCAGGGTTAGAAGTATAAACTGCGAGTTCCTACGCAGGTAAAGGTTGAGCACGGCTCGTATTTGATCTTTCCAACAGATCCATCACCAAGCGCTGCACCAACTTCAGAGGGACCTACACCATCAGAGGGGTCTACGCCATCGTCCCAACAAAGTACGATTACCATTCACTCTATCACTCCACCACTAACTACAGTGTTAATGGTGTGAGTGATAATGGAAACATCCGCCCAGTCCTGGCACAGATACAACCATAAAACTCAATACTGCTGATACGATGTGAAAGAACTTCTTGCTCCACTCCTCATTCCTACTTTCAGGAAACGATCATGTTGGCCGGGCCCTGCAGAAAATATGTGGCTTCTAAAATATGTTTTTCAGTTGACGATTGGACTGTGTAATTAATTTAATTAAGACGTGATTCATGTTGCGTAGTAAAATGAAAGTAAACCAGGTGTTCTGGCCTGACCTGTTGATTCACTGTCTTTCTAGTTGTCATTCGCTTGACGGCGAGGATTTCCTCTGTGGCGGCTCTGACTGAGGAAGACATCAGGAGTACGGTCGTACAGCAGGTCAGTGTCCTTCTATCCAAACCACACATCCTGTCAGAGCATCAGATATCACACAGGCACTTCAAATCTGTCACTTTTCCAGTTTTCATTTTTTTTATTTTCTTCCTGATCCGGTTTCCACAAAGAAGCTGAAGAGAAGATATTTAATTAGTTTCAAGCATGAACTTTATTTTAAGAGAAGAACTTAATTTAGAAAGTACAAGTCCTCAGTCACTCTACTCAAGTTAATGTCCTGACACACATACCATCACATCTAAGGCAAATACGATCATATCTAAGCATCGCTCTGTTTTCTCCTACAGCTTAAAAACGAACTGGTGAAACTCGGATTGACACCCAGCACAAATCTGACGTTACTGGGGAAGGTGTAACTGGAAATTACAGCCAATGGGGAACCCTGCTGATTCATCGTGGTCACCTATCCACTCGTGAACAAAATCTAAGAAGTTTTCATTTAAATTTAAAGGTTGAACTGGGGAAACTGGGTATGGTTTTATCAAGGTCCATTTAGTAGCTGTTCTTGGTCTTTTAATGATGTCTCCTGATCTTCATTAACAAATGGGATTGCCCTAGTGGACATTGATTGAACTGTAAATGTTCAAATTTCTTTACAGTGTTTAAACTTTTATGATCATCACTATTATTTTAAACAAAGTAATGTTTTAGACCAGGGGTGTCCAAACTTGTTGTCCCAAGGACCACATACAAAAAAAATGCGAAGGACTGGGCCACTCCCCCCCCATCCCCCTGCCCTGGAGCGGATTGTTGACAGTGCAACTCAACCTCGCCGCTCAGGGCGGGAGGGCGTGGCGGCCTTCTGAGGGACAGCTGGCAAGTCAGGGGTGAGTTTGGCGCCACCTTGTGTCTAAACTGAGAAGTGCAATACAGTGGGCCATGGTCCATTGTGTTACATTACATTTCATTTAGCTGACGCTTTTGTCCAAAGCAACTTACAATAAGTGCATCAACCCCGAGGGTACAAACCCAGAACAACAAGAATCAAGAAAGTACAATTTCTTCAAAAATAAAGCAAAACTACAAAGTGCTACAAGTAAGTGCCATTAAGGTGCTACAAAACTGTTGGTTTCAAAAATTGCTAGTTTTTAAAATTTGTAATTTTTTTTAATATGTATTATATTGTTAGACTTTGATGCGGGCCAATTACAAATGGATGGCGGGCCGCAGTTGGACACCCCTGTTTTAGACTATCCGTAATATTTCTATCAGTCTGTTGTTTGACCTGTCTCTGGAAGCTCACCTGCTGATGACGTGTTTTTTTCCCGGCTACCAAACACGACCGTATTGTCGTTTTGTGAAAATATAGCTGATATTCAACCTTTAAAAGGCCATAGACTAAAACCAGAATTACACAATAACATTTCCTTGTTGCTAAAGACATGGGCCAGGTTCTGGATTTAAATAACTAAATCTAAGACTCTACATGCTGCACATTTTACTGAATTTTCCTCATGTTGTACGTGACAGTTACAGAATCCCAGGTTAAAGATGCTAAATGTATGTTTTAATTAAATCATAATTTGTTTAACCTCAGCTCCGCCTCATCATTCACTTACACAAAGTTATAACAACAGTGTCGTACTTCTACTCTACCAGGGTTAGGAGTATAAACTGTTTACCACCTGTTTATCGGTTAAAATATTCACCACAGTTGACCATTTTTCTACAAGGACGTTTCCTCATTCCAGAACATTTCCTGCTTAGCTTGTTGATCACTGTGTTTGAGCAGAGCGACTCACACTTGCAACATGTCGCTGTCTCTGCTGCTGCTGCTGCTGCTGCTGGGCAGCTCCCAGACATCTCATTTTATGGGAACGGTCATGACCTTCTACCCAAAAGACCGCAGCCCAGATGGATCGGTCACGGTGCGTAAGGTTTCTCTTTCAAATAATAGATTAATCTTTAGAAATTAGACGTTTGAACGATTTATGTAACAAATGCAGAAAAGTGGGGCACGGCAGATCTTATGAAGTGGGATCATTATTTTTTAAAGGCTAGAAAATGCATTCAAAGCTGTATTTGAAAAGGTTATAGTTCAAAGAACAATGCAACAAAGTGGATTCTACAAATTTAAATACAAGGAAATGGGGCAGCATATTGTGCAAGACTGAACAATAAAGGGAAAAAAGTAAATCACATTGGTTATTGTTGTCTCTGTATGGAGCTTTGGCCCATGTGATGATTATCCTGTTATCCAGGTAGATCACGTCTCAGTAGAATCACGATGGTCTTTGCTGTAACGTTAAAGGTCGTCCTTCGCTATAAGTTGAACTTCCACGCTTTTGGCGGCGACACGTGGAGGTGCTTCAGGGGGAACTGTGGGAGTCAGAGTTCTTTGACGCTGAACAGAGTGTCCCAGGAGAGCAGCGCAAAGTGGTACCAAGACGAGGGAGTCATGACTCGGCAGGTTCTCGACAGAGGTGCTTTTCAGCTGTGGTAAGTGCAACATGACACTGTAAGAAATAAAGGAGAACTTTGACAAAATTGCAATGAGCCTCCCAAAAGAAACAACTGCGGACTTCAACACAGGAGAGTTTATTTCGTGATTAGTTGATTCTGTTAACTAACTATGATCGTTCTATAACCGTAACATCATGACATCTAATGACCTCTAACCTGAACTACTGACGAACCAAAAACATGATCTTCCGGCAATCGATTGATTAGTTTATACTCTTCATGCTGGGGCTTTGGTATTTGCACAAACAAGGTACACTCAGGGTCTGTGCTTTGGAAACTGACTTAAACTCAACTCCCACTGAAGGTTGAGCGGTGCTGCCTGGATAAGTAACAGAAATGGCATCTCATCATGGAGAGCCGTGACACTGGTAGATCTGAGGAACCGTTCCGACACCAGCAGGGCCAACGCGTCCCCTCAGACCACCATCCTGCCACTTGTGAGGTAACCTCCTCACGCCTACACATAATCATTTCGAGATATAATCTGGAGACAACACACATTTTAATGCAGGAGTAAAGTGGCGTATGTCTCTCTCCCAGAGTTCCTTCAAACTGTCAGAGAGATTTCAACCTGTTGGCGTTTGACCCTGACGGAGACGAGGTTCGATGCAGATATGGAAACGCATCACTGACAGAGTGTAGCCCCTGCACGCCACCGTCTGTCCTCCGCCTCTCACCAGTGAGTCTCCAACAGTGATTCTCTTGTATATCTTATAAACACAGAGACTAGTGACCTCGTTACAATTTGTACATGATCCTTTTGCAGTCGTGTACTCTGTCATTCGGCGCCACCACCAGCAGTGATGAAGGTCCATACGCAGTCCAGCTGGTGATGGAGGACTTTCCCAGACAGACGATCACCCTGAATCAAGGCGGAAGCTTCCAGACGAACATAACTACAAACAACGCTATCAGCAAAATACCTGTCCAATTTGTTCTACAGGGTAAGATTTCTTGATTTGACAGCCTGATGTTAAACAGAAATTTCTTGCAACCTTGGCAACCACTTTGAAACATTTTGACAACCACTGGATTTGCGATAACCATGATCCAGCGGATGAACCCTAATGACCTGTGAGCTTCACATTAACGGTTTAGCTTAAAATGTCTCAACAACTATTTGAAGGATGCCTTGAAAGTCATAAGGAACATTCACATTGGCTGTAGCACCATCTTCTGGTGGTTTCTCCAATTTGTTTGGTAAACGGCAAAATATCAACTGAACTATCAACACTACTTCTCCCGTCAACCTCAGCTGTGTCTGCCCAGAACTGCCAATGTGTCTGTAGACCCTGCTACATAGCTAGCATTACCGCTAACACCACCAACAACACCAATGTTATCTTTTGTGTTGCTTTTATGTCAATCACCTGTTTGGTTTTTCCGAAGCTAGCATGCTAACTGGCTGTCCACGGCCTGATTTACAACAGTCTGCCCCAAAGACGTAACGGTGATCAGAGGTCGTTTTATAAACTTGTGTTGGCGGCACAGCGATGGCTGATGTTTTTGTCAATGGACTAGAATGTTTTAAATTCTCTCCACAGATATTTTTGGTACTTTTCATATGTAGAAGTGCAACCAATACCATGGGCTCACCAAAGATTTGGGGTTTCTTTCTCCATTTCTATCATTTGTTTAGTCCTACTGAAGTAACTAAGCTATGGCAATTTTAAAGCATCCTTTGAGGAGTTTGATTTTGTGTGTCCAGTGGATCCTGCGGTGCCATCCTGCACAGAGGGACTCTATCTGCCAGCGTTCCTGCCTCCAACACCGGCCAACAGAGCTCGACTTTACACCCCCGTCAATCAGACCCTGGACATCAGCATTAACGCAGCTGCAACTTTCTCCATGTGAGTAAAAGGAAAATCCAAATCCTCTTTAGACATTTGGACAGAACGTTCTGCGATTGAACCTCATGTCCAGAAACTCTGGTTCCGAGCCAGTGGAACTTGACCCTAATGGAGGAGGTGACAACAGCAAGTAACGCGCTAGTTAGCCAGGAATGCTAACCAGGGTGTCTGCAGGTCTTAAAAAGTTTTAAAAAACCTTAAAAAAAAATGTCAAAGAGTGAAAGATCATCGATATATAATAATATAACTTTTTGGGTAGCCTATATATTTTTAGCTCAAATCGAATTGAAACCCAACTGTAAATAAAGATGGAGGATGAGACACCTCCCAAAAGTAAAAGCCATAGCATCTTGATCGCCCCTGGTGGCTGGCTGAAGTACAGGTCATAAACCCCGCCTCCTCCATGTTTCAAGATCATTTTCTTCTCCCGCTTGTTAAAGGGTCTCTGAGCTGCTGTTCAGCGGGCCGCACAACGTGAACCAGACCAGATCAGGACCAGGTCAGTTTACCCTGAGCTGGATGCCGTCTCAGAGCGAGGAGGGAGAGAGCCAACCCATCTGCTTCATTGTCCAAGCACTTTCCAAGTCAGTACTTCTTCAAGTACAAGCAAGCAGTTGTGTAATTTGATGAAGGGAAGCTGAACTGTTATCCAAAGGGTGATTATTTGGTTTAATTGCGTTTGATTCTTTTCCTCAGTTCAACAAAGTATCATTCTGAGCTGCGATGTGTCATCGTAAGTGTTGGAAACGGTGAGATACACCCTCCTTTGTCTGTTCACGATTCAAATTACACTGCTGAGTTCATACGCAGGTAAAGGTTGAGCACGGCTCGTATTTGATCTTTCCAACAGATCCATCACCAAGCGCTGAACCAACTACAGAGGGACCTACGCCATCAGCGGGACCTACGCCATCAGTGAGACCTACGCCATCAGAGGGATCTACGCCATTGTCCCAACCAAGTACGAATACCATTCACTCTATCACTCCACCACTAACAACACTGTAAATGGTGTGAGTGAGAATGGAAACGTTGGCCCAGTCTTGGCACAGATACAACCATAGAACTTAATACTGTTGATACTATGTGAAAGAACATCTTGCTCCACACCTCATTCCTACTTTCAGGAAACGATCAGGTTGGCCGGGCCCTGCAGAAAATATGTGGCTTCTAAAATATGTTTTTCAGTTGACGATTGGACTGTGTAATTAATTTAATTAATACGTGATTCATGTTGTGTAGTAGAATAAACCAGCTGTTCTGGCCTGACCTGTTGATTCACTGTCTTTCTAGTTGTCATTCGCTTGACGGCGAGGATTTCCTCTGTGGTGGCTCTGACTGAGGAAGACATCAGGAGTACGGTCGTACAGCAGGTCAGTGTCCTTCTTTCCAAACCACACATCCTGTCAGAGCATCAGATATCACACAGGCACTTCAAACATGTCACTGTTACAGTTTTCATTTTTTTTATCTTCTTCCTGATCCGGTTTCCACAAAGAAGCTGAAGAGAAGATATTTAATTAGTTTCAAGCATGCACCGTATATTAAGAGCAGAATTTAATTTAGAAAGTACAAGTCCTCAGTCACTCTACTCAAGTTAATGTCCTGACACACATACCATCACATCTAAGGCAAATATGATCGTATCTCAGCATCGCTCTGTTTTCTCCTACAGCTTAAAAACGAACTGGTGAAACTCGGATTTCCACCCAGCGCCAATCTGACGTTACTGGGGAAGGTGTAACTGGAAATTACAGCCACTGGGGACCCCTGCTGATTCATCGTGGTCACCTATCCACCTGGCACAAAATCTAAGAAGTTTTCATTTTAATTTAAAGGTTGAACTGGGGAAACTGGGCTTTGTTTTTATCAAGGTCCATTTAGTAGCTGTTCTTGGTCTTTTAATGGTGTCTCCTGATCTTCATTAAAAAATGGGATTGCCCTAGTGGACATTGATTGAACTGTAAATGTTCAAATTTCTTTACAGTGTTTAAACTTTTAACGATCATCACTATCATTTTTAACAAAGTAATGTTTTAGACCAGGGGTGTCCAAACTTTTTGTCCCGAGGACCACATACAAAAAAAATGAGAAGGATTGGGCCACTCACGCCACCACGCTGCTGATGACGTGTTTTTTTTCCCGGCTACCAAACACGACCGTATTGTTGTTTTGTGAAAATATAGCTGATATTCAACCTTTAAAAGGCCATAGACTAAAACCAGAATTAAACAATAACATTTCCTTGTTGCTAAAGACATGGGCCAGGTTCTGGATTTAAATAACTAAATCCAACGACTCTACATGCTGCACATTTTACTGATCTTTCCTCATGTTTTACGTGACAGTTACAGAATCCCAGTTTATAGATGCTAAATGTTTGTTTTATTAAAACATAATTTGTTTAACCTCAGCTCCGCCTCCTCATTCACTTACAAAAAGTTATAACAACAGTGTCGTACGTCTACTCTACCAGGGTTAGGAGTATAAACTGTTTTACCACCTGTTTATCGGTTAAAATATTCACCATTCTTGACCGTTTGTCTATAAGGACGTTTCCTCATTCCAGAAATTTTCCTGCTTAGCTTGTTGATCACTGTGTTTGAGCAGAGCGACTCACACTTGCAACATGTCGCTGTCTCTGCTGCTGCTGCTGCTGCTGCTGGGCAGCTCCCAGACATCTCATTTTAGTGGAACGGTCATGACCTTCTACCCAAAAGACCGCAGCCCAGATGGAATTAGCACGGTACGTAAGGTTTCTCTTTCAAATAATAGATTCATCTTTAGAAATTAGACGTTTGGCCCGGTTCTGTAACAAATGCAGAAAAGTGGGGGAAACAGCAGAACTTAAAAAGTGGTATCATTATTTTTTAAAGGCTAGAAAATGCGTTCAATGCTGTTTTTTTTAAAACGTTATAGCTCCTAAGAACAATGCAACAAAGTGGATTCTACAAACTAAAATACAAGGAAATGGAGCAGGTTGAGTCAGTCGCTTCCTTTGAATCAAACCTAAACTGTTTTGTACCACATTCCGTAATTTTATATAATTCTAGTCTTTACTTTTGTAATGGGTGGTGCTGGTTAAATTTCTGTCACACGTTTAATGTTTTTACTCTTTTATTTATTCTTTTAAAACTGAGTTTTTATGTTCTTATCTGATTTTCAAGTTCTTATTATTATACAATATCATAAATAATAATTAAAACAATACATATAGATACTTTAATGATGTGAAGGATGTTTAGCTTCAAACACAAAAAACAGACAAGAATAGCATTTAAAAGTAAAGAGGCTGTGAATAAGGTCAAGAACTTATGAGTAATATATTGGAAAATACTGAACGTAGGTGAGTAAAAATGTGTCTATGGGTGTATGAGTAAAAGTGTGTTTCTCTGGATGTGTGCAAATAGTCAAAATTTTCAATAACTATATATGAAAAAACTTAAATTAAGAGAAATCCTGAAAACAAAACAAAACATACTGTGCATACGTATAAGTGAGTATTTATGGAGGTAAGAAGTCGACAGATTGGCAGTTGTTATATTACACAAAATACTAAGTGAATAATCAAACATATTGTGCAATACTGAAGAATAAAGAGAAAAAAGTAAATCACATTGGTTCTTGTTGTCTCTGTATGGAGCTTTGGCCCATGTGATGATTATCCTGTTATCCAGGTAGATCACGTCTCAGTAGAATCACGAAGGTCTTTGCTGTAACGTTACAGGTCGTCCTTCGCTATAAGATGAACTTCCACCGTGGAGGCGGCGACACGTGGAAGTGCTTCAGTGGGAACTGTGGGAATCAGAGTTCTTTGGCGCTGAACAGAGTGTACCAGGAGAGCAGCGGAGACTGGGTCCAGGACGAGGGAGTCATGACTCGGCAGGTTCCCGACAGCTCTGCTTTTCAGCTGTGGTAAGTGCAATATGACAAAATTGAGATGGGCCTCCCAAAAGAAACAATGCTTGACTTCAACACAGGAGAGTTTATTTTGTGATTAGTTGATTCTGTTAACTAACTATGATTTTTCTATAACCTATAAAAAATAACCTGAGCTAACCCTCTGAACTTGAACAAGTTCATTTTAAGTGTGAACTGGCTCAACACTAAAAACAGCAAATGGACACCAGTCAGCATTGAAAGGCAGAAGTAGAAGCGCTGGATCATTACACTCCTGTGACCAATCCTGCATGAGACTGCGGTTAGGCCCGCCTTTCTCATTAGCATAACGGACACTGAAATCCTGAAAAATATAAATTTATTTATTTCTGTATTTATTCATTCATTCATTTATTTATTTATTTATTTATTCTTAAGTCATGTATGGTCCTCCATAGGGGCTTTGGTATTTGCACAAACGAGGTACACTCAGGGTCTGTGCTTTGGAAACTGACTTAAACTCAACTCCCACTGAAGGTTGAGTAACATCAGAAATGGCATCTCATCATGGAGAGCCATGACGCTGGTGGATCTGAGGAACCGTTCCGACACCAGCAGGTCCAACGCGTCCCCTCAGACCACCATCCTGCCAATTGTGAGGTAACCTCCTCACGCCTACACATAATCATTTCGAGATATAATCTGGAGACAACACACATTTTAATGCAGGTGTAAAGTGGCGTATGTCTCTCTCCCAGAGTTCCTTCAAACTGTCAGAGAGATTTCGACCTGTTGGCGTTTGACCCTGACGGAGACGAGGTCAAATGCAGATATGGAAACGCAAAACTGTTAGAGTGTAAACCCTGCACGCCAGCGTCTGTCCTCCGCCTCTCACCGGTGAGTCTCCAACAGTGATTCTCTTGTATATCTTATAAACACAGAGACTGGTGACCTCGTTACAATTTGTACATGATCCTTTTGCAGTCGTGTACTCTGTCATTCAGCGCCACCACCAGCAGTGATGAAGGTGCGTATGCACTCCAGCTGGTGATGGAGGACTTTCCCAGACAGAAAATCACCCTGACTCAAGGCGGAAGCTTCCAGACGAAGATAACTACAAACAACGCTATGAGCAAAATACCTGTCCAATTTGTTCTACAGGGTAAGATTTATTGTTTTGACAGCCTGAGAGCTAGTAAGACATTTCTTGCAACGTTGGCAACCACTTTAAAATATGTTGACAACCACTGGATCCACGATAACCATGATCCAGAGGATGAACCCTAATGACCTGTGAGCTTCACATTAACGGTTTAGCTTAAAATGTCTCAACAACTATTTGAAGGATGCCTTGAAACTCATAAGGAACATTCACATTGGCTATAGCGCCATCATCTGGTGGTTTCTCTTATTTGTTTTGTAAACAGCAAAATATCAACAGAATTATCAACACTACTTCTCCCGTCAACCTCAGCTGTGTCTGCCCAGAACTGCCAATGTGTCTGTAGACCCTGCTACATAGCTAGCATTACCGCTAACACCACCGACAACACCAATGTTATCTTTTGTGTTGCTTTTATGTCAATGACCTGTTTGGTTTGACTGAAGCTAGCATGCTATCTGGCTGTCCGCAGCCTGTTTTGCAACAGTCTGCCCCAAAGACGTATTGGAGGTCAAAGGCAGTTTTATGAACTTGTCTTGGCGGCAGAGCGATGGCTGATGTTTTTGTCAATGGACTAGAATGTTTTAAGTTCTCTACACAGATATTTTGGGCACTTTTCACATGTAGAATTGCAACCAATGCCATGGGCTCACCAAAGATTTGGGGTTTATTTATCCATTTCTATCATTTGTTTAGTCCTACTGAAGTAACTAAGCTATGGCTATTTTAAAGCATCCGTCGAGAAGTTTGATTTTGTGTGTCCAGTGGATCCTGCGGTGCCATCCTGCACAGAGGGACTCTATCTGCCAGCGTTCCTGCCTCCAACACCGGCCAACAGAGCTCGACTTTACACCCCCGTCAATCAGACTCTGGACATCAGCATTAAAGCAGCTGCAACTTTCTCTATGTGAGTAAAAGGAAAATCCAAATCCTCTTTAGACATTTGGACAGAACCTTCTGCGATTGAACCTCATGTCCAGAAACTCCTGTTTAGAGCCAGTGGAGTGACATTGTTTGACTCAAGCCTAATGGAGGAGGTGACAACAGCAGGTAGCGAGCTAGTAAGCCAGGAATGCTAACCAGGGTGTCTGCAGGTCTTGAAAAGTTTTAAAAAACCTTAAAAACATGTCAAAGAGTGAAAGATCATCAATATATAATAATATCACTTTTGGGGTATGTAATTTGAGCTAACATCGAACTTAAACCCGACTGTAAATAAAGATGGAGGATGCGACAGCTCCCAAAAGTAAAAGCCATAGCATCATGATCGCCCCTGGTGGCTGGCTGAAGTACAGGTCATAAACCCCGCCTCCTCCATGTTTCAAGATCATTTTCTTCTCCCGCTTGTTAAAGGGTCTCTGAGCTGCTGTTCAGCGGGCCGCACAACGTGAACCAGACCAGATCAGGACCAGGTCAGTTTACCCTGAGCTGGACGCCGTCTCAGAGCGAGGAGGGAGAGAGCCAACCCATCTGCTTCATTGTGCAAGCACTTTCCAAGTCAGTACTTCTTCAAGTACAAGCAAGCAGTTGTGTAATTTGATGAAGGGAAGCTGAAGTGTTCTCTAAAGGGCTATTATTTGGTTTAATTGCGTTTGATTCTTTTCCTCAGTTCAACAAAGTATCACTCTGAGCTGCGATGTGTCATCGTCAGTGTTGGAAACGGTGAGATACACCCTCCTTTGTCTGTTCACGACTCAAATTACACTGCTGAGTTCATACGCAGGTAAAGGTTGAGCACGGCTCGTGTTTGATCTTTCCAACAGATCCATCACCAAGCGCTGCACCAACTTCAGAGGGACCTACACCATCAGAGGGGTCTACGCCATCGTCCCAACAAAGTACGATTACCATTCACTCTATCACTTCACCACTAACAACACTGTAAACGGTGTGAGTGAGAATGGAAACGTTGGCCCAGTCCTGGCACAGATACAACCATAGAACTCAATACTGTTGATACTATGTGAGAGAACATCTTGCTCCACTCCTCATTCCTACTTTCAGGAAACGACCAGGTTGGCCGGGCCCTGCAGAAAATATGTGGCTTCTAAAATATGTTTTTCATTCAACGAATGAACTGTGTAAATAATTTAATTAACACGTGATTCATGTTGTGTAGTAGCATGAGAATAAACCAGCTGTTCTGGCCTGACCTGTTGATTCACTGTCTTTCTAGTTGTCATTCGCTTGACGGCGAGGATTTCCTCTGTGGTGGCTCTGACTGAGGAAGACATCAGGAGTACGGTCGTACAGCAGGTCAGTGTCCTTCTATCCAAACCACACATCCTGTCAGAGCATCAGATATCACACAGGCACTTCAAACATGTCACTGTTCCAGTTTTAATTTTTTTTATCTTCCTGATCCTGTTTCCACATAGAAGCTGAAGAGCAGATATTTAATTAGTTTCAAGCATGCACCGTATATTAAGAGAAGAACTTAATTTAGAAAGTACAAGTCCTCAGTTACTCTATTTAAGTTAATGTCCCGACACACATACCATCACATCTAAGGCAAATATGATCATATCTAAGCATCGCTCTGTTTTCTCCTACAGCTTAAAAACGAACTGGTGAAACTCGGATTGACACCCAGCACAAATCTGACGTTACTGGGGAAGGTGTAACTGGAAATTACAGCCAATGGGGACCCCTGCTGATTCATCGTGGTCACCTATCCACTCGTGAACAAAATCTAAGAAGTTTTCATTTAAATTTAAAGGTTGAACTGGGGAAACTGGGTATGGTTTTATCAAGGTCCATTTAGTAGCTGTTCTTGGTCTTTTAATGATGTCTCCTGATCTTCATTAACAAATGGGATTGCCCTAGTGGACATTGATTGAACTGTAAATGTTCAAATTTCTTTACAGTGTTTAAACTTTTATGATCATCACTATTATTTTTAACAAAGTAATGTTTTAGATCAGGGTTGTCCAAACCTTTTGTCCCAAGGACCACATACAAAAAAATGCGAAGGACTGGGCCACGCCCCCCCCATTCCCCTGCCCTGGAGCGGATTGTTGACAGTGCAACTCAACCGCGCCGCTCAGGGCGGGAGGGCGTGGCGGCCTTCTGAGGGACAGCTGGCAAGTCAGGGGTGAGTTTGGCGCCACCTTGTGTCTAAACTGAGAAGTGCAATACAGTGGGCCATGGTCCATTGTGTTACATTACATTTCATTTAGCTGACGCTTTTGTCCAAAGCAACTTACAATAAGTGCATCAACCCCGAGGGTACAAACCCAGAACAACAAGAATCAAGACAGTACAATTTCTTAAAAAAGTAAAGCAAAACTACAAAGTGCTATAAGTAAGTGCCATTTAAGTGCTTCAAAATTGTTAGTTTAAAAAATTGCTAGTTTTTTTTACATTTTTTATATATTATATTTTTAGACTTTGATGCGGGCCAATAAGAAATGGATGGCGGGCCGCAGTTGGCCCGCAGGCCGTAGTTTGGACACCCCTGTTTTAGACTGTCTGTTGCTTGACCTGTCTCTGGAAGCTCACCTGCTGGTGACGTGTTTTTTTCCCGGCTACCAAACACGACCGTATTGTCGTTTTATGAAAATATAGCTGATATTCAACCTTTAAAAAGCCATAGACTAAAACCAGAATTACACAATAACATTTCCTTGGTGCTAAAGACATGTGCCAGGTTCTGGATTTAAATAAGTAAATCCAACGACTCTACATGCTGCATATTTTACTGATCTTTCCTCATGTTTTACGTGACAGTTACAGAATCCAAGGTTAAAGATGCTAAATGTATGTTTTAATAAAAACATAATTTGTTTAACCTCAGCTCCGCCTCCTCATTCACTTACAAAAAGTTATAACAACAGTGTCGTACGTCTACTCTACCAGGGTTAGGAGTATAAACTGTTTTACCACCCGTTTATGGGTTAAAATATTCACCACAGTTGACCATTTGTCTATTCTGATCATGATCTTTTAATAGCAACACAAGGCCGTTTCCTCAATCCAGAAAATTACCTGCGTAGCTTGTTGGATGAGGTATTAATTAATCCACAGGGTTGGTACTTAATCACTGTGTTTGGGCAGAGCGACTCACACTTGCACCATGTCGCTGTCTCTACTGCTGCTGCTGCTGCTGGTCAGCCCCCAGACATCTACTTTTAGTGGAACGGTCATGACCTTCTACCCAAAAGCCCGCAGCTCAGATGGAATTAGCACGGTACGTAAGGTTTCTCTTTTAAATAATTTATATATCTTTTGAAATTAGACGTTTGACCGATTTCTGTAACAAATGCAGAAAAGTGGGGCTAAATGGAAACAGCAGAACTTAAAAAGTGGGATCATTATTTTTTAAAGGCTAGAAAATGCATTCAATGCTCTAATTTAAAACGTTATAGCTCCTAAGAACAATGCAACAAAGTGGATTCTACAAACTAAAATACAAGGAAATGGAGCAGGTTAAGTCAGTCGCTTCCTTTGAATCAAAGCTAAACTGTTTTGTACCACATTCCGTAATTTTATATAATTCTAGTCTTTACTTTTGTAATGGGTGGTGCTGGTTAAATTTCTGTCACACGTTAAGTGTTTTTACTCTTTTATTTATTCTTTTAAAACTGAGTTTTATCTTCTTATCCGATTTTCATGTTATTATAATTATGATTATATAATATTATAAATAATAATAATAACAACACATATAGATACTTTAATGATCTGAAGGATATTTAGCTTCAAACACAAAAAACAAAAAGCATTTAAAAGTAAAGAGGCTGTGAATAAGGTCATGAAATTATCAGTAATATATTGGAAAATACTGAACTTAGGTGAGTAAAAATGTATCTATGGGTGTATGGGTAAAAGTATGTTTCTCTGGATGTGTGCAAATAGTCAAAATTGTCAATTACTACATTACTACACAAAAAAATTAAATTAAGAAAAATCCTGAAAACAAAACAAAACGTATTGTGCCTAAGTATAAGTGAGTATTTAAATAGGTAAGAAGTTGACAGATTGGCAGTTGCTATATCACACAAAATACTACGTGAATAATCAAACATATTGTGCAATACTGAACAATAAAGGAAAAAATGTAAATCACTTAGTAGAATCACGATGGTCTTTGCGGTAACGTTACAGGTCGTCCTTCGCTATAAAATGAACTTCAACTCTCGAGGCAGTGTCACGTGGTTTTGCTTAACCGGGAACTGTGGGAGTCAGAGTTCTTTGACGCTGAACAGAGTGTACGAGGAGAGCAGCGGTGACTGGTTCCAGTTCGAGGGAGTCATGACTCGGCAGGTTCCCGACATCGGTGCTTTTCAGCTGTGGTAAGTGCAACTAGACACTGTAAGAAATAAAGGAGAAATTTGACAAAATTTAGACGAGCCTCCCAAAAGTAACAACGCCGGACTTCGACACAGGAGAGTTTATTTCGTGATTAGTTGATTCTGTTAACCATCACTACGATCTCAACTAATGACCTCTAACCTGAACTACTGACGAAGCAAAAACATGATCTTCCGGCAATCGATTTATTATACTCTTCATGCTGGGGCTTTTGTATTAGCACAACCGCGGTACACTCAGGGTCTGTGCATGGGAAACTGACTTAAACTCAACTCCCACTGAAGGTTGAACACTGGTGACCGGATAGAGGACATTGGAATTGGCATCTCAGAATGGAGAGCCGTGACGCTAGTCGATCTGAGGAACCGTTCCGACACCAGCAGGGCCAACGCGTCCCCTCAGACCACCATCCTGCCACTTGTGAGGTAACCTCCTCACGCCATGTGATTTGTTGATGGTTATTGATTTAATATGATTTACACCGGTCACATTTTTTAGAAATAGAATATTCATGATTAAAATTTACAATTTACAATGTTTTTTCATCACCTGAGAATGTGATGTGAGGATGTGAGGTGAGACAGTGATCAGATCTCTGTGTGGTTATTACAGACACATTAATACCATGCAGTCAGATCATAATCGTTTCTAGATGTAATCTGGAGACAACACACATTTTAATGCAGGTGTAAAGTGGCCTATGTCTCTCTCCCAGAGTTCCTTCAAACTGTCAGAGAGATTTCAACCTGTTGGCGTTTGACCCTGACGGAGACAAGGTCAAATGTAGATACGGAAAAAAAGAACTGTCAGAGTGTAGCCCCTGCACGCCAGCGTCTGTCCTCCGCCTCTCACCGGTGAGTCTCCAACTGTGATTCTCTTGTATATCTTATAAACACAGAGACTGGTGACCTTGTTACAATTTGTACATGATCCTTTTGCAGTCGTGTACTCTGTCATTCAGCGCCTCCACCAGCAGTGATGAAGGTCCATACGCAGTCCAGCTGGTGATGGAGGACTTTCCCAGACAGACGATCACCCTGACTCAAGGCGGAAGCTTCCAGACGAAGATAACTACAAACAACGCTATCAGCAAAATACCTGTCCAATTTGTTCTACAGGGTAAGATTTCTTGATTTGACAGCCGGATGTTAAACAGAAATTTCTTGCAACCTTGGCAACCACTTTGAAATATTTTGACAACCACTGGATCCACGATAACCATGATCCAGAGGATGAACCCTAATGACCTGTGAGCTTCACATTAATGGTTTAGCTTAAAATGTCTCAACAACTATTTGAAGGATGCCTTGAAACTCATAAGGAACATTCTCATCGGCCATAGCACCATCATCTGGTGGTTTCTCCAATTTGTTTGGTAAACGGCAAAATATCAACAGAACTATCAACACTACTTCTCCCGTCAACCTCAGCTGTGTCTGCCTAGAACTGACAATGTGTCTGTAGACCCTGCTACATAGCTAGCATTACCGCTAACACCACCACCAACACCAATGTTATCTCTTGTGTTGCTTTTATGTCTATCGCCTCTTTGGTTTGACTGAAGCTAGCATGCTAACTGGCTGTCCCCGGCCTGTTTCGCAACAGTCTGCCCCAAAGGAGTAGCGGTGGTTAGAGGGAGCTTCATGAACTTGGGTTGGCGGCGCAGCGATGGCTGATGTTTTTGTCAATGGACTAGAATGTTTTAAGTTCTCTACACAGATATTTTGGGCACTTTTCATATATAGAATTGCAACCAATGCCATGGGCTCACCAAAGATTTGGAGTTTATTTATCCATTTCTATCATTTGTTTAGTCCTACTGAAGTAACTAAGCTATGGCTATTTTAAAGCATCCGTCGAGAAGTTTGATTTTGTGTGTCCAGTGGATCCTGCGGTGCCATCCTGCACAGAGGGACTCTATCTGCCAGCGTTCCTGCCTCCAACACCGGCCAACAGAGCTCGACTTTACACCCCCGTCAATCAGACCCTTGACATCAGCATTAAAGCAGCTGCAACTTTCTCCACGTGAGTAAAAGGAAAATCAAAATCCTCTTCAGACATTTGGACAATATCACCCTAAAAGTGATAATAACACTTTTTGGGTATGTAATTTGAGCTAAAATCGAATTAAAACCCGACTGTAAATAAAGATGGAGGATGCGACAGCTCCAAAAAGTAAAAGCCATAGCATCTTGATCGCCCCTGGTGGCTGGCTGAAGTACAGGTCATAAACCCCGCCTCCTCCATGTTTCACGATCATTTTCTTCTCCCGCTTGTTAAAGGGTCTCTGAGCTGCTGTTCAGCGGGCCGCACAACGTGAACCAGACCAGATCAGGACCAGGTCAGTTTACCCTGAGCTGGACGCCGTCTCAGAGCGAGGAGGGAGAGAGCCAACCCATTTGCTTCATTGTCCAAGCACTTTCCAAGTCAGTACTTCTTCAAGTACAAGCAAACAGTCGTGTAATTTGATGAAGGGAAGCTGAAGTGTTCTCTAAAGGGTGATTATTTGGTTTAATTGTGTTTGATTCTTTTCCTCAGTTCAACAAAGTATCACTCTGAGCAGCGATGTGTCATCGTCAGTGTTGGAAACGGTGAGATACACCCTCCTTTGTCTGTTCACGACTCAAATTACACTGCTGAGTTCATACGCAGGTAAAGGTTGAGCACGGCTCGTATTTGATCTTTCCAACAGATCCATCACCAAGCGCTGCACCAACTTCAGAGGGACCTACGCCATCGTCCCAAACAAGTACGACTACCATTCACTCTATCACTCCACCACTAACAACACTGTAAATGGTGTGAGTGAGAATGGAAACGCTGGCCCAGTCCTGGCACAGATACAACCATAGAACTCAATACTGCTGATACTATGTGAAAGAACATCTTGCTCCACACCTCATTCCTACTTTCAGGAAACGATCAGGTTGGCCGGGCCCTGCAGAAAATATGTGGCTTCTAAAATATGTTTTTCAGTTGACGATTGGACTGTGTAATTAATTTAATTTAGACGTGATTCACGTTGTGTAGTAGCATGAGAATAAACCAGCTGTTCTGGCCTGACCTGTTGATTCACTGTCTTTCTAGTTGTCATTCGCTTGACCGCGAGAATTTCCTCTGTGGTGGCTCTGACTGAGGAAGACATCAGGAGTGCGGTCGTACAGCAGGTCAGTGTCTTCCTATCCAAACCAAACATCCTGTCAGAGCATCAGATATCACACAGGCACTTCAAATCTGTCACTGTTCCAGTTTTCATTTTTGTTATCTTCTTCCTGATCCTGTTTAGACATAGAAGCTGAAGAGCAGATATTTAATTTGTTTCAAGCATGCACTTAATATTAAGATCAGAACTTAATTTAGAAAGCACAAGTCCTCAGTTACTCTACTCAAGTTAATGTCCTGACACACATACCATCACATCTAAGGCAAATATGATCATATCTCAGCATCGCTCTGTTTTCTCCTACAGCTTAAAAACGAACTGGTGAAACTCGGATTGCCACCCAGCGCCAATCTGACGTTACTGAGGAAGGTGTAACTGGAAACTACAGCCACTGGGGACCCCTGCCGCTTCATCGTGGTCACCTATCCACTCGTGCACAAAATCTAAGAAGTTTTCATTTAAATTTAAAGGTTGAACTGGGGAAACTGGGCTTTGTTTTTATCAAGGTCCATTTAGTAGCTGTTATTGACAATACACCACTGTTCACACACATACACACACTTTAACGTGTAGTCAGAGACACATAGCGTAAACACACACGCATAACACATAGTTCTTCTCCTGCTTCTCAACCTCAGCTCCTATCAAAAAGGGAGTCTGCCATAGCGGACAGATAACAGGTTTTCAAACGTCTTGCTTCATGAATCACTTCATTATATTAGTTCTGAGACATCCTCTCTCCTGTGCATGGTACGTCCCACACATCAGTACACACACATAAAATGAGCACACACACCGAGGCAATATGCTTATGAACTCTAGTAACCGCGACTCAGCGTGCACGTCATCATGCAACGCCAGGAAGAAGACCCAGTGACGCCAGGAGGGCGGGACTGCCTTGTGAACCAGCCAACGAGGCAATGCCGCGCGTTCAAGAACCTCTGTCACGCCCGGTATCGATATAAAAGCTATGTGCGTACTTTGTCTCAGCGCCATTTTTCCTGAGCAGGACTGATGGCCCATGCATGGACCCATGCATGCTCATTTGCTAGACACTGCAGTTTCCTGACCTGTGACCTCTGAATAAACTTGCTTAATTTTAACTTGAGAACGACGCCTCCTGCCTTTGATTTCCACCCGCAACACTGTTCTTGGTCTTTTAATGGTGTCTCCTGACCTTCATTAAAAAATGGGAATGCCCTAGTGGACATTGATTGAACTGTAAATGTTCAAATCTCTTAACAGTGTTTACACTTTTACGATCATCACTCATTTTTAACAAAGTAATGTTTTAGACCAGGGGTGTCCAAACTTTTTGTCCCGAGCACCACATACAAGAAAAATGAGAAGGACTGGGCCACTCACGCCACCACTGATGACATGTTTTTTTCCCGGCTACCAAACACGACCGTATTGTCGTTTTGTGAAAATATAGCTGATATTTAACCTTTAAAAGGTCATAGACTTAAACCAGAATTACACAATAACATTTCCTTGTTGCTAAAGACATGGGCCAGGCTCTGGATTTAAATAACTAAACCCAACGACTCTACATGCTGCACATTTTACAGAATTTTACTCATGTTGTACGTGACAGTTACAGAATCCCAGGTTATAGATGCTAAATGTTTGTTTTATTAAAACATAATTTGTTTAACCTCAGCTCCGCCTCCTCATTCACTTACAAAAAGTTATAACAACAGTGTCGTACGTCTACTCTACCAGGGTTAGGAGTATAAACTGCGAGTTCCTACGCAGGTAAAGGTTGAGCACGGCTCGTATTTGATCTTTCCAACAGATCCATCACCAAGCGCTGCACCAACTTCAGAGGGACCTACACCATCAGAGGGGTCTACGCCATCGTCCCAACAAAGTACGATTACCATTCACTCTATCACTCCACCACTAACTACAGTGTTAATGGTGTGAGTGAGAATGGAAACATCCGCCCAGTCCTGGCACAGATACAACCATAAAACTCAATCCTGCTGATACGATGTGAAAGAACTTCTTGCTCCACTCCTCATTCCTACTTTCAGGAAACGATCATGTTGGCCGGGCCCTGCAGAAAATATGTGGCTTCTAAAATATGTTTTTCAGTTGACGATTGGACTGTGTAATTAATTTAATTAAGACGTGATTCATGTTGCGTAGTAAAATGAAAGTAAACCAGGTGTTCTGGCCTGACCTGTTGATTCACTGTCTTTCTAGTTGTCATTCGCTTGACGGCGAGGATTTCCTCTGTGGCGGCTCTGACTGAGGAAGACATCAGGAGTACGGTCGTACAGCAGGTCAGTGTCCTTCTATCCAAACCACACATCCTGTCAGAGCATCAGATATCACACAGGCACTTCAAACATGTAACTGTTCCAGTTTTCATTTTTTTTATTTTCTTCCTGATCCGGTTTCCACAAAGAAGCTGAAGAGCAGATATTTAATTAGTTTCAAGCATGAACTTTATATTAAGAGAAGAACTTAATTTAGAAAGTACAAGTCCTCAGTTACTCTATTTAAGTTAATGTCCCGACACACATACCATCACATCTAAGGCAAATATGATCATATCTCAGCATCGTTCTGTTTTCTCCTACAGCTTAAAAACGAACTGGTGAAACTCGGATTGACACCCAGCACAAATCTGACGTTACTGGGGAAGGTGTAACTGGAAATTACAGCCAATGGGGACCCCTGCTGATTCTTCGTGGTCACCTATCCACTCGTGAACAAAATCTAAGAAGTTTTCATTTAAATTTAAAGGTTGAACTGGGGAAACTGGGTATGGGTTTATCAAGGTCCATTTAGTAGCTGTTCTTGGTCTTTAAATGATGTCTCCTGATCTTCATTAACAAATGGGATTGCCCTAGTGGACATTGATTGAACTGTAAATGTTCAAATTTCTTTACAGTGCTTAAACTTTTATGATCATCACTATTATTTTAAACAAAGTAATGTTTTAGACCAGGGGTGTCCAAACTTGTTGTCCCTAGGACCACATTCAAAAAAAATGCGAAGGACTGGGCCACTCCCCCCCCATCCCCCTGCCCTGGAGCGGATTGTTGACAGTGCAACTCAACCTCGCCGCTCAGGGCGGGAGGGCGTGGCGGCCTTCTAAGGGACAGCTGGCAAGTCAGGGGTGAGTTTGGCGCCACCTTGTGTCTAAACTGAGAAGTGCAATACAGTGGGCCATGGTCCATTGTGTTACATTACATTTCATTTAGCTGACGCTTTTGTCCAAAGCAACTTACAATAAGTGCATCAACCCCGAGGGTACAAACCCAGAACAACAAGAATCAAGAAAGTACAATTTCTTCAAAAATAAAGCAAAACTACAAAGTGCTACAAGTAAGTGCCATTAAGGTGCTACAAAACTGTTGGTTTCAAAAATTGCTAGTTTTTAAAATTTGTAATTTTTTTTAATATGTATTATATTGTTAGACTTTGATGCGGGCCAATTACAAATGGATGGCGGGCCGCAGTTGGACACCCCTGTTTTAGACTATTCTTCATATTTCTATCAGTCTGTTGTTTGACCTGTCTCTGGAAGCTCACCTGCTGATGACGTGTTTTTTTCCCGGCTACCAAACACGACCGTATTGTCGTTTTGTGAAAATATAGCTGATATTCAACCTTTAAAAGGCCATAGACTAAAACCAGAATTACACAATAACATTTCCTTGTTGCTAAAGACATGGGCCAGGTTCTGGATTTAAATAACTAAATCTAAGACTCTACATGCTGCACATTTTACTGAATTTTCCTCATGTTGTACGTGACAGTTACAGAATCCCAGGTTAAAGATGCTAAATGTATGTTTTAATTAAATCATAATTTGTTTAACCTCAGCTCCGCCTCATCATTCACTTACACAAAGTTATAACAACAGTGTCGTACTTCTACTCTACCAGGGTTAGGAGTATAAACTGTTTACCACCTGTTTATCGGTTAAAATATTCACCACAGTTGACCATTTTTCTACAAGGACGTTTCCTCATTCCAGAACATTTCCTGCTTAGCTTGTTGATCACTGTGTTTGAGCAGAGCGACTCACACTTGCAACATGTCGCTGTCTCTGCTGCTGCTGCTGCTGCTGCTGGGCAGCTCCCAGACATCTCATTTTATGGGAACGGTCATGACCTTCTACCCAAAAGACCGCAGCCCAGATGGATCGGTCACGGTGCGTAAGGTTTCTCTTTCAAATAATAGATTAATCTTTAGAAATTAGACGTTTGAACGATTTATGTAACAAATGCAGAAAAGTGGGGCACGGCAGATCTTATGAAGTGGGATCATTATTTTTTAAAGGCTAGAAAATGCATTCAAAGCTGTATTTGAAAAGGTTATAGTTCAAAGAACAATGCAACAAAGTGGATTCTACAAATTTAAATACAAGGAAATGGGGCAGCATATTGTGCAAGACTGAACAATAAAGGGAAAAAAGTAAATCACATTGGTTATTGTTGTCTCTGTATGGAGCTTTGGCCCATGTGATGATTATCCTGTTATCCAGGTAGATCACGTCTCAGTAGAATCACGATGGTCTTTGCTGTAACGTTAAAGGTCGTCCTTCGCTATAAGTTGAACTTCCACGCTTTTGGCGGCGACACGTGGAGGTGCTTCAGGGGGAACTGTGGGAGTCAGAGTTCTTTGACGCTGAACAGAGTGTCCCAGGAGAGCAGCGCAAAGTGGTACCAAGACGAGGGAGTCATGACTCGGCAGGTTCTCGACAGAGGTGCTTTTCAGCTGTGGTAAGTGCAACATGACACTGTAAGAAATAAAGGAGAACTTTGACAAAATTGCAATGAGCCTCCCAAAAGAAACAACTGCGGACTTCAACACAGGAGAGTTTATTTCGTGATTAGTTGATTCTGTTAACTAACTATGATCGTTCTATAACCGTAACATCATGACATCTAATGACCTCTAACCTGAACTACTGACGAACCAAAAACATGATCTTCCGGCAATCGATTGAGTAGTTAATACTCTTCATGGTATTTGCACAAACAAGGTACACTCAGGGTCTGTGCTTTGGAAACTGACTTAAACTCAACTCCCACTGAAGGTTGAGCGGTGCTGCCTGGATAAGTAACAGAAATGGCATCTCATCATGGAGAGCCGTGACACTGGTAGATCTGAGGAACCGTTCCGACACCAGCAGGGCCAACGCGTCCCCTCAGACCACCATCCTGCCACTTGTGAGGTAACCTCCTCACGCCTACACATAATCATTTCGAGATATAATCTGGAGACAACACACATTTTAATGCAGGAGTAAAGTGGCGTATGTCTCTCTCCCAGAGTTCCTTCAAACTGTCAGAGAGATTTCAACCTGTTGGCGTTTGACCCTGACGGAGACGAGGTTCGATGCAGATATGGAAACGCATCACTGACAGAGTGTAGCCCCTGCACGCCACCGTCTGTCCTCCGCCTCTCACCAGTGAGTCTCCAACAGTGATTCTCTTGTATATCTTATAAACACAGAGACTAGTGACCTCGTTACAATTTGTACATGATCCTTTTGCAGTCGTGTACTCTGTCATTCGGCGCCACCACCAGCAGTGATGAAGGTCCGTACGCAGTCCAGCTGGTGATGGAGGACTTTCCCAGACAGACGATCACCCTGAATCAAGGCGGAAGCTTCCAGACGAACATAACTACAAACAACGCTATCAGCAAAATACCTGTCCAATTTGTTCTACAGGGTAAGATTTCTTGATTTGACAGCCGGATGTTAAACAGAAATTTCTTGCAACCTTGGCGACCACTTTGAAACATTTTGACAACCACTGGATTTGCGATAACCATGATCCAGCGGATGAACCCTAATGACCTGTGAGCTTCACATTAACGGTTTAGCTTAAAATGTCTCAACAACTATTTGAAGGATGCCTTGAAAGTCATAAGGAACATTCACATTGGCTGTAGCACCATCTTCTGGTGGTTTCTCCAATTTGTTTGGTAAACGGCAAAATATCAACTGAACTATCAACACTACTTCTCCCGTCAACCTCAGCTGTGTCTGCCCAGAACTGCCAATGTGTCTGTAGACCCTGCTACATAGCTAGCATTACCGCTAAAACCACCAACAACACCAATGTTATCTTTTGTGTTGCTTTTATGTCAATCACCTGTTTGGTTTTTCCGAAGCTAGCATGCTAACTGGCTGTCCACGGCCTGATTTACAACAGTCTGCCCCAAAGACGTAACGGTGATCAGAGGTCGTTTTATAAACTTGTGTTGGCGGCACAGCGATGGCTGATGTTTTTGTCAATGGACTAGAATGTTTTAAATTCTCTCCACAGATATTTTTGGTACTTTTCATATGTAGAAGTGCAACCAATACCATGGGCTCACCAAAGATTTGGGGTTTCTTTCTCCATTTCTATCATTTGTTTAGTCCTACTGAAGTAACTAAGCTATGGCAATTTTAAAGCATCCTTTGAGGAGTTTGATTTTGTGTGTCCAGTGGATCCTGCGGTGCCATCCTGCACAGAGGGACTCTATCTGCCAGCGTTCCTGCCTCCAACACCGGCCAACAGAGCTCGACTTTACACCCACGTCAATCAGACCCTGGACATCAGCATTAACGCAGCTGCAACTTTCTCCATGTGAGTAAAAGGAAAATCCAAATCCTCTTTAGACATTTGGACAGAACGTTCTGCGATTGAACCTCATGTCCAGAAACTCTGGTTCCGAGCCAGTGGAACTTGACCCTAATGGAGGAGGTGACAACAGCAAGTAACGCGCTAGTTAGCCAGGAATGCTAACCAGGGTGTCTGCAGGTCTTAAAAAGTTTTAAAAAACCTTAAAAAAAAATGTCAAAAAGTGAAAGATCATCGATATATAATAATATAACTTTTTGGGTAGCCTATATATTTTTAGCTCAAATCGAATTGAAACCCAACTGTAAATAAAGATGGAGGATGAGACACCTCCCAAAAGTAAAAGCCATAGCATCTTGATCGCCCCTGGTGGCTGGCTGAAGTACAGGTCATAAACCCCGCCTCCTCCATGTTTCAAGATCATTTTCTTCTCCCGCTTGTTAAAGGGTCTCTGAGCTGCTGTTCAGCGGGCCGCACAACGTGAACCAGACCAGATCAGGACCAGGTCAGTTTACCCTGAGCTGGATGCCGTCTCAGAGCGAGGAGGGAGAGAGCCAACCCATCTGCTTCATTGTCCAAGCACTTTCCAAGTCAGTACTTCTTCAAGTACAAGCAAGCAGTTGTGTAATTTGATGAAGGGAAGCTGAACTGTTATCCAAAGGGTGATTATTTGGTTTAATTGCGTTTGATTCTTTTCCTCAGTTCAACAAAGTATCATTCTGAGCTGCGATGTGTCATCGTAAGTGTTGGAAACGGTGAGATACACCCTCCTTTGTCTGTTCACGATTCAAATTACACTGCTGAGTTCATACGCAGGTAAAGGTTGAGCACGGCTCGTATTTGATCTTTCCAACAGATCCATCACCAAGCGCTGAACCAACTTCAGAGGGACCTACGCCATCAGCGGGACCTACGCCATCAGTGAGACCTACGCCATCAGAGGGATCTACGCCATTGTCCCAACCAAGTACGAATACCATTCACTCTATCACTCCACCACTAACAACACTGTAAATGGTGTGAGTGAGAATGGAAACGTTGGCCCAGTCCTGGCACAGATACAACCATAGAACTCAATACTGCTGATACGATGTGAAAGAACATCTTGCTCCACTCCTCATTCCTACTTTCAGGAAACAATCAGGTTGGCCGGGCCCTGCAGAAAATATGTGGCTTCTAAAATATGTTTTTCATTCAACGATTGAACTGTGTAAATAATTGAATTAATACGTGATTCATGTTGTGTAGTAGCATGAGAATAAACCAGCTGTTCTGGCCTGACCTGTTGATTCACTGTCTTTCTAGTTGTCATTCGCTTGACCGCGAGGATTTCCTCTGTGGTGGCTCTGACTGAGGAAGACATCAGGAGTACGGTCGTACAGCAGGTCAGTGTCCTTCTATCCAAACCACACATCCTGTCAGAGCATCAGATATCACACAGGCACTTCAAACATGTCACTGTTCCAGTTTTCATTTTTTTAATCTTCTTCCTGATCCTGTTTTCACAAAGAAGCTGAAGAGCAGATATTTAATTAGTTTCAAGCATGCACCGTATATTAAGAGCAGAACTTAATTTAGAAAGTACAAGTCCTCAGTCACTCTACTCAAGTTAATGTCCTGACACACATACCATCACATCTAAGGCAAATATGATCGTATCTCAGCATCGCTCTGTTTTCTCCTACAGCTTAAAAACGAACTGGTGAAACTCGGATTTCCACCCAACGCCAATCTGACGTTACTGGGGAAGGTGTAACTGGAAATTACAGCCACCGGGGACCCCTGCTGATTCACTGGGTCACCTATCCACCTGGCACAAAATCTAAGAAGTTTTCATTTTAATTTAAAGGTTGAACTGGGGAAACTGGGCTTTGTTTTTATCAAGGTCCATTTAGTAGCTGTTCTTGGTCTTTTAATGGTGTCTCCTGATCTTCATTAAAAAATGGGATTGCCCTAGTGGACATTGATTGAACTGTAAATGTTCAAATTTCTTTACAGTGTTTAAACTTTTAACGATCATCACTATCATTTTTAACAAAGTAATGTTTAAGACCAGGGGTGTCCAAACTTTTTGTCCCGAGGACCACATACAAAAAAAATGAGAAGGATTGGGCCACTCACTCCACCACGCTGCTGATGACGTGTTTTTTTTCCCGGCTACCAAACACGACCGTATAGTCGTTTTGTGAAAATATAGCTGATATTCAACCTTTAAAAGGCCATAGACTAAAACCAGAATTAAACAATAACATTTCCTTGTTGCTAAAGACATGGGCCAGGCTCTGGATTTAAATAACTAAATCCAACGACTCTACATGCTGCACATTTTACTGATCTTTCCTCATGTTTTACGTGACAGTTACAGAATCCCAGTTTATAGATGCTAAATGTTTGTTTTATTAAAACATAATTTGTTTAGCCTCAGCTCCGCCTCCTCATTCACTTACAAAAAGTTATAACAACAGTGTCGTACGTCTACTCTACCAGGGTTAGGAGTATAAACTGTTTTACCACCTGTTTATCGGTTAAAATATTCACCATTCTTGACCGTTTGTCTATAAGGACGTTTCCTCATTCCAGAAATTTTCCTGCTTAGCTTGTTGATCACTGTGTTTGAGCAGAGCGACTCACACTTGCAACATGTCGCTGTCTCTGCTGCTGCTGCTGCTGCTGCTGGGCAGCTCCCAGACATCTCATTTTAGTGGAACGGTCATGACCTTCTACCCAAAAGACCGCAGCCCAGATGGAATTAGCACGGTACGTAAGGTTTCTCTTTCAAATAATAGATTCATCTTTCGAAATTAGACGTTTGGCCGGGTTCTGTAACAAATGCAGAAAAGTGGGGGAAACAGCAGAACTTAAAAAGTGGTATCATTATTTTTTAAAGGCTAGAAAATGCGTTCAATGCTGTTTTTTTAAAAACGTTATAGCTCCTAAGAACAATGCAACAAAGTGGATTCTACAAACTAAAATACAAGGAAATGGAGCAGGTTGAGTCAGTCGCTTCCTTTGAATCAAACCTAAACTGTTTTGTACCACATTCCGTAATTTTATATAATTCTAGTCTTTACTTTTGTAATGGGTGGTGCTGGTTAAATTTCTGTCACACGTTTAATGTTTTTACTCTTTTATTTATTCTTTTAAAACTGAGTTTTTATGTTCTTATCTGATTTTCAAGGTCTTATTATTATACAATATCATAAATAATAATTAAAACAATACATATAGATACTTTAATGATGTGAAGGATTTTTAGCTTCAAACACAAAAAACAGACAAGAATAGCATTTAAAAGTAAAGAGGCTGTGAATAAGGTCAAGAACTTATGAGTAATATATTGGAAAATACTGAACGTAGGTGAGTAAAAATGTGTCTATGGATGTATGAGTAAAAGTGTGTTTCTCTGGATGTGTGCAAATAGTCAAAATTTTCAATAACTATATATGAAAAAACTTAAATTAAGAGAAATCCTGAAAACAGAACAAAACATACTGTGCATACGTATAAGTGAGTATTTATGGAGGTAAGAAATCGACAGATTGGCAGTTGTTATTTTACACAAAATACTAAGTGAATAATCAAACATATTGTGCAATACTGAAGAATAAAGGGAAAAAAGTAAATCACATTGGTTCTTGTTGTCTCTGTATGGAGCTTTGGCCCATGTGATGATTATCCTGTTATCCAGGTAGATTACGTCTCAGTAGAATCACGAAGGTCTTTGCCGTAACGTTACAGGTCATCCTTCGCTATAAGATGAACTTCCACCGTGGAGGCGGCGACACGTGGAAGTGCTTCAGCGGGAACTGTGGGAATCAGAGTTCTTTGACGCTGAACAGAGTGTACCAGGAGAGCAGCGGAGACTGGGTCCAGGACGAGGGAGTCATGACTCGGCAGGTTCCCGACAGCTCTGCTTTTCAGCTGTGGTAAGTGCAATATGACAAAATTGAGATGGGCCTCCCAAAAGAAACAACGCTTGACTTCAACACAGGAGAGTTTATTTTGTGATTAGTTGATTCTGTTAACTAACTATGATTTTTCTATAACTCATAAAAAATAACCTGAGCTAACCCTCTGAACTTGAACAAGTTCATTTTAAGTGTGAACTGGCTCAACACTAAAAACAGCAAATGGACACCAGTCAGCATTGAAAGGCAGAAGTAGAAGCGCTGGATCATTACACTCCTGTGACCAATCCTGCATGAGACTGCGGTTAGGCCCGCCTTTCTCATTAGCATAAGGACACTGAAATCCTGAAAAATATAAATTTATTTATTTCTGTATTTATTCATTCATTCATTTATTTATTTATTTATTCTTAAGTCATGTATGGTCCTCCATAGGGGCTTTGGTATTTGCAAAAACGTGGTACACTCAGGGTCTGTGCTTTGGAAACTGACTTAAACTCAACTCCCACTGAAGGTTGAGTAACATCAGAAATGGCATCTCATCATGGAGAGCCATGACGCTGGTGGATCTGAGGAACCGTTCCGACACCAGCAGGTCCAACGCGTCCCCTCAGACCACCATCCTGCCAATTGTGAGGTAACCTCCTCACGCCTACACATAATCATTTCGAGATATAATCTGGAGACAACACACATTTTAAAGCAGGTGTAAAGTGGCGTATGTCTCTCTCCCAGAGTTCCTTCAAACTGTCAGAGAGATTTCAACCTGTTGGCGTTTGACCCTGACGGAGACGAGGTCAAATGCAGATATGGAAACGCAAAACTGTTAGAGTGTAACCCCTGCACGCCAGCGTCTGTCCTCCGCCTCTCACCGGTGAGTCTCCAACAGTGATTCTCTTGTATATCTTATAAACACAGAGACTGGTGACCTCGTTACAATTTGTACATGATCCTTTTGCAGTCGTGTACTCTGTCATTCAGCGCCACCAGCAGCAGTGATGAAGGTCCGTACGCAGTCCAGCTGGTGATGGAGGACTTTCCCAGACAGAAGATCACCCTGACTCAAGGCGGAAGCTTCCAGACGAAGATAACTACAAACAACGCTATGAGCAAAATACCTGTCCAATTTGTTCTACAGGGTAAGATTTATTGTTTAGACAGCCTGAGAGCTAGTAAGACATTTCTTGCAACGTTGGCAACCACTTTAAAATATGTTGACAACCACTGGATCCACGATAACCATGATCCAGAGGATGAACCCTAATGACCTGTGAGCTTCACATTAACGGTTTAGCTTAAAATGTCTCAACAACTATTTGAAGGATGCCTTGAAACTCATAAGGAACATTCACATTGGCTATAGCGCCATCATCTGGTGGTTTCTCTTATTTGTTTGGTAAACAGCAAAATATCAACAGAATTATCAACACTACTTCTCCCGTCAACCTCAGCTGTGTCTGCCCAGAACTGCCAATGTGTCTGTAGACCCTGCTACATAGCTAGCATTACCGCTAGCACCACCGACAACACCAATGTTATCTTTTGTGTTGCTTTTATGTCAATGACGTGTTTGGTTTGACTGAAGCTAGCATGCTATCTGGCTGTCCGCAGCCTGTTTTGCAACAGTCTGCCCCAAAGACGTATTGGAGGTCAAAGGCAGTTTTATGAACTTGTCTTGGCGGCACAGCGATGGCTGATGTTTTTGTCAATGGACTAGAATGTTTTAAATTCTCTCCACAGATATTTGTGGCACTTTTCATATGTAGAAGTGCAACCAATGCCATGGGGTCACCAAAGATTTGGGGTTTATTTCTCCATTTCTATCATTTGTTTAGTCCTACTGAAGTTACTAAGCTAGGGCAATTTTAAAGCATCCTTTGAGGAGTTTGATTTTGTGTGTCCAGTGGATCCTGCGGTGCCATCCTGCACAGAGGGACTCTATCTGCCAGCGTTCCTGCCTCCAACACCGGCCAACAGAGCTCGACTCTACACCCCCGTCAATCAGACCCTGGACATCAGCATTAACGCAGCTGCAGAGATCTCCACGTGAGTAAAAGGGAAAATCCAAATCCTCTTTAGACATTTGGACAGAACGTTCTGCGATTGAACCTCATGTCCAGAAACTCTGGTTTCGAGCCAGTGGAGTGACATTGTTTGACTCGAGTGGGGAACTTGAGCCTCATGGAGGAGGTGACAACAGGAAGTAGCGCGCTAGTTAGCCAGGAATGCTAACCAGGGTGTCTGCAGGTCTTGAAAAGTTTTGAAAAACCTTAAAATATGTCAAAGAGTGAAAGATCATGAATATATAATAATACATTTTTGGGTAGCCTTTGTAATTTTAGCTAAAATCAAATTAAACCCGACTGTAAATAAAGATGGAGGATGCGACAGCTCCCAAAAGTAAAAGCCATAGCAACATGATCGCCCCTGGTGGCTGGCTGAAGTACAGGTCATAAACCCCGCCTCCTCCATGTTTCAAGATCATTTTCTTCTCCCGCTTGTTAAAGGGTCTCTGAGCTGCTGTTCAGCGGGCCGCACAACGTGATCAAGACCAGATCAGGACCAGGTCAGTTTACCCTGAGCTGGACGCCGTCTCAGAGCGAAGAGGGAGAGAGCCAACCCATCTGCTTCATTGTCCAAGCACTTTCCAAGTCAGTACTTCTTCAAGTACAAGCAAACAGTTGTGTAATCTGATGAAGGGAAGCTGAAGTGTTCTCTAAAGGGTGATTATTTGGTTTAATTGCGTTTGATTCTTTTCCTCAGTTCAACAAAGTATCACTCTGAGCAGCGATGTGTCATCGTAAGTGTTGGAAACGGTGAGATACACCCACCTTTGTCTGTTCACGACTCAAATTACACTGCTGAGTTCATACGCAGGTAAAGGTTGAGCACGGCTTGTGTTTGATCTTTCCAACAGATCCATCACCAAGCGCTGAACCAACTTCAGAGGGACCTACGCCATCACTGCGACCTACGCCATCAGAGGGACCTACGCCATCAGTGAGACCTACGCCATCAGTGAGACCTATGCCATCAGTGAGACCTATGCCATCAGTGAGACCTACGCCATCAGTGAGACCTATGCCATCAGTGAGACCTACGCCATCAGTGAGACCTATGCCATCAGTGAGACCTACGCCATCAGAGAGACCTATGCCATCAGTGAGACCTACGCCATCAGTGAGACCTATGCCATCAGTGAGACCTACGCCATCAGTGAGACCTATGCCATCAGTGAGACCTACGCCATCAGTGAGACCTACACCATCAGAGGGACCTACGCCATCAGTGAGACCTACGCCATCAGAGGGACCTACGCCATCAGTGAGACCTATGCCATCAGTGAGACCTACGCCATCAGAGGGACCTACGCCATCAGTGAGACCTACGCCATCAGTGGGACCTACGCCATCAGAGGGACCTACGCCATCAGTGAGACCTACGCCATCAGTGAGACCTACGCCATCAGAGGGACCTACGCCATCAGAGGGGTCTACGCCATCAGTGGGGTCTACGCCATCAGTGAGACCTACGCCATCAGAGGGACCTACGCCGTCATTGAGACCTATGCCATCAGAGGGACCTACGCCATCAGTGGGACCTACGCCATCAGTGAGACCTTCGCCATCAGTGACACCTACGCCATCAGTGAGACCTACGCCGTCAGTGAGACCTTCGCCATCAGTGAGACCTATGCCATCAGTGAGACCTACCCCATCAGTGAGACCTACGCCATCAGAGGGACCTACGCCATCAGAGGGGTCTATGCCATCAGTGGGGTCTACGCCATCAGTGAGACCTACGCCATCAGAGGGACCTACGCCATCAGTGAGACCTTCGCCATCAGTGAGACCTATGCCATCAGTGAGACCTACCCCATCAGTGAGACCTACGCCATCAGAGGGACCTATGCCATCAGAGGGGTCTACGCCATCAGTGGGGTCTACGCCATCAGTGAGACCTACGCCATCAGAGCGGTCTACGCCATCAGTGGGGTCTACGCCATCAGCGGGACCTACGCCATCAGAGGGACCTACGCCATCAGTGGGGTCTACGCCATCAGTGGGGTCTACACCATCAGAGGGGTCTACGCCATCAGAAGGACCTACAGCATCAGAGAGACCTACGCCATCAGAGGGGTCTACGCCATCAGTGGGGTCTACGCCATCAGCGGGACCTACGCCATCAGTGGGACCTACACCATCAGAGAGACCTACGCCATCAGAGGGACCTACACCATCAGAGAGACCTACGCCATCAGAGGGGTCTATGCCATCAGAGGGGTCTACACCATCAGTTGGGTCTACGCCATCAGAGGGACCTACGCCATCAGTGAGACCTACGCCATCAGCGGGACCTACGCCATCAGTGGGACCTACACCATCAGAGAGACCTACGCCATCAGAGGGACCTACACTATCAGAGAGACCTACGCCATCAGTGGGGTCTACGCCATCAGAGGGACCTACACCATCAGAGAGACCTACACCATCAGAGAGACCTACGCCTTCAGTGGGGTCTACGCCATCAGAGGGTTCTACGCCATCAGAAGGACCTACGCCATCAGAGAGACCTACGCCATCAGAGGGGTCTACGCCATCACAGGGGTCTTCACCATCAGTGGGGTCTACCCCATCAGAGGGACCTACGCCATCAGTGAGACCTACGCCATCAGTGGGGTCTACGCCATCAGTGGGGTCTACGCCATCAGCGGGACCTACGCCATCAGTGGGACCTACGCCATCAGTGAGACCTATGCCATCAGTGAGACCTACGCCATCAGTGAGACCTACGCCATCAGAGGGACCTACGCCATCAGAGGGGCCTACGCCATCAGAGGGGTCTACGCCATCAGTGGGGTCTACGCCATCAGTGAGACCTACGCCATCAGAGGGACCTACGCCGTCAGAGCGGTCTACGCCATCAGTGGGGTCTACGCCATCAGCGGGACCTACGCCATCAGAGGGACCTACGCCATCAGTGGGGTCTAAGCCATCAGTGGGGTCTACGCCATCAGAGGGGTCTACGCCATCAGAAGGACCTACACCATCAGAGAGACCTACGCCATCAGAGGGGTCTACGCCATCAGAGGGACCTACACCATCAGAGAGACCTACACCATCAGTGGGGTCTACGCCATCAGTGGGGTCTACGCCATCAGCGGGACCTACGCCATCAGTGGGGTCTACGCCATCAGCGGGACCTACGCCATTAGTGGGACCTACACCATCAGAGAGACCTACGCCATCAGAGGGACCTACACCATCAGAGAGACCTACGCCATCAGAGGGGTCTATGCCATCAGAGGGGTCTACACCATCAGTGGGGTCTACGCCATCAGAGGGACCTACGCCATCAGTGAGACCTACGCCATCAGCGGGACCTACGCCATCAGTGGGACCTACACCATCAGAGAGAACTACGCCATCAGAGGGACCTACGCTATCAGAGAGACCTACGCCATCAGTGGGGTCTACGCCATCAGAGGGACATACACCATCAGAGAGACCTACGCCATCAGAGAGACCTACGCCTTCAGTGGGGTCTACGCCATCAGAGGGTTCTACGCCATCAGAAGGACCTACACCATCAGAGAGACCTACGCCATCAGAGGGGTCTACGCCATCAGAGGGACCTACACCATCAGAGAGACCTACGCCATCAGTGAGACCTACGCCATCAGAGGGACCTACGCCATCAGAGGGGTCTACGCCATCAGTGGGGTCTACGCCATCAGTGAGACCTACGCCATCAGAGGGACCTACGCCGTCAGAGCGGTCTATGCCATCAGTGGGGTCTACGCCATCAGCGGGACCTACGCCATCAGAGGGACCTACGCCATCAGAGGGTTCTACGCCATCAGAAGGACCTACACCATCAGAGAGACCTACGCCATCAGAGGGGTCTACGCCATCAGAGGGACCTACACCATCAGAGAGACCTACGCCATCAGTGGGGTCTACGCCATCAGTGGGGTCTACGCCATCAGCGGGACCTACGCCATCAGTGGGACCTACACCATCAGAGAGACCTACGCCGTCAGAGCGGTCTACGCCATCAGTGGGGTCTACGCCATCAGCGGGACCTACGCCATCAGAGGGACCTACGCCATCAGAGGGTTCTACGCCATCAGAAGGACCTACACCATCAGAGAGACCTACGCCATCAGAGGGGTCTACGCCATCAGAGGGACCTACACCATCAGAGAGACCTACGCCATCAGTGGGGTCTACGCCATCAGTGGGGTCTACGCCATCAGCGGGACCTACGCCATCAGTGGGACCTACACCATCAGAGAGACCTACGCCGTCAGAGCGGTCTACGCCATCAGTGGGGTCTACGCCATCAGCGGGACCTACGCCATCAGAGGGACCTACGCCATCAGAGGGTTCTACGCCATCAGAAGGACCTACACCATCAGAGAGACCTACGCCATCAGAGGGGTCTACGCCATCAGAGGGACCTACACCATCAGAGAGACCTACGCCATCAGTGGGGTCTACGCCATCAGTGGGGTCTACGCCATCAGCGGGACCTACGCCATCAGTGGGACCTACACCATCAGAGAGACCTACGCCATCAGTGGGGTCTACACCATCAGTGGGGTCTACGCCATCAGCGGGACCTACGCCATCAGTGGGACCTACACCATCAGAGAGACCTACGCCATCAGAGGGGTCTACGCCATCACAGGGGTCTACACCATCAGTGGGGTCTACGCCATCAGAGGGACCTACGCCATCAGTGAGACCTACGCCATCAGTGGGGTCTACGCCATCAGCGGGACCTACACCATCAGAGAGACCTACGCCATCAGAGGGACCTACACCATCAGAGAGACCTACGCCATCAGTGGGGTCTACGCCATCAGAGGGACCTACACCATCAGAGAGACCTACGCCATCAGTGGGGTCTACGCCATCAGAGAGACCTACGCCATCAGAGAGACCTACGCCTTCAGTGGGGTCTACGCCATCAGAGGTACCTACGCCATCAGAGAGACCTACGCCATCAGAGGGACCTACGCCATCAGAGGGGTCTACACCATCAGTGGGGTCTACGCCATCAGTGACACCTACGCCATCAGAGGGACCTACGCCGTCAGAGCGGTCTACGCCATCTGTGGGGTCTACGCCATCAGCGGGACCTACGCCATCAGAGGGACCTACGCCATCAGTGGGGTCTACGCCATCAGAGTGGTCTACGCCATCAGAAGGACCTACACCATCAGAGAGACCTACGCCATCAGAGGGGTCTACGCCATCAGAGAGACCTACGCCATCAGAGAGACCTACGCCATCAGTGGGGTCTACGCCATCAGAGGGACCTACACCATCAGAGAGACCTATGCCATCAGAGAGACCTACGCCTTCAGTGGGGTCTACGCCATCAGAGGGTTCTACGCCATCAGAAGGACCTACACCCTCAGAGAGACCAACGCCATCAGTGGGGTCTACGCCATCAGTGGGGTCTACGCCATCAGCGGGACATACGCCATCAGTGGGACCTACACCATCAGAGAGACCTACGCCATCAGAGGGGTCTACGCCATCACAGGGGTCTACACCATCAGTGGGGTCTACGCCATCAGAGGGACCTACGCCATCAGTGAGACCTACGCCATCAGTGGGGTCTACGCCATCAGTGGGGTCTACGCCATCAGCGGGACCTACGCCATCAGTGGGACCTACACCATCAGTGAGACCTATGCCATCAGTGAGACCTACGCCATCAGTGAGACCTACGCCATCAGAGGGACCTACGCCATCAGAGGGGTCTACGCCATCAGTGGGGTCTACGCCATCAGTGAGACCTACGCCATCAGAGGGACTTACGTCGTCAGAGCGGTCTACGCCATCAGTGGGGTCTACGCCATCAGCGGGACCTACGCCATCAGCGGGACCTACGCCATCAGTGGGGTCTACGCCATCAGAGGGGTCTACGCCATCAGAAGGACCTACGCCATCAGTGAGACCTACGACATCAGTGGGGTCTACGCCATCAGTGGGGTCTACGCCATCAGCGGGACCTACGCCATCAGTGGGACCTACACCATCAGAGAGACCTACGCCATCAGAGGGGTCTACGCCATCACAGGGGTCTACACCATCAGTGGGGTCTACGCCATCAGAGGGACCTACGCCATCAGTGAGACCTACGCCATCAGTGGGGTCTACGCCATCAGTGGGGTCTACGCCATCAGCGGGACCTACGCCATCAGTGGGACCTACACCATCAGTGAGACCTATGCCATCAGTGAGACCTACGCCATCAGTGAGACCTACGCCATCAGAGGGACCTACGCCATCAGAGGGGTCTACGCCATCAGTGGGGTCTACGCCATCAGTGAGACCTACGCCATCAGAGGGACTTACGCCGTCAGAGCGGTCTACGCCATCAGTGGGGTCTACGCCATCAGCGGGACCTACGCCATCAGCGGGGTCTACGCCATCAGTGGGGTCTACGCCATCAGAGGGGTCTACGCCATCAGAAGGACCTACGCCATCAGTGAGACCTACGACATCAGTGGGTTCTACGCCATCAGTGGGGTCTACGCCATCAGCGGGACCTACGCCATCAGTGGGACCTACACCATCAGAGAGACCTACGCCATCAGAGGGACCTACACCATCAGAGAGACCTACGCCATCAGTGGGGTCTACGCCATCAGAGGGACCTACACCATCAGAGAGACCTACGCCATCAGTGGGGTCTACGCCATCAGAGAGACCTACGCCATCAGTGAGACCTACGCCATCAGAGGGACCTACGCCATCAGAGGGGTCTACGCCATCAGTGGGGTCTACGCCATCAGTGAGACCTACGCCATCAGAGGGACTTACGCCGTCAGAGCGGTCTACGCCATCAGTGGGGTCTACGCCATCAGCGGGACCTACGCCATCAGAGGGACCTACGCCATCAGTGGGGTCTACGCCATCAGCGGGACCTACGCCATCAGTGGGACCTACACCATCAGAGAGACCTACATCATCAGAGGGACCTACACCATCAGAGAGACCTACGCCATCAGAGGGGTCTATGCCATCAGAGGGGTCTACACCATCAGTGGGGTCTACGCCATCAGAGGGACCTACGCCATCAGTGAGACCTACGCCATCAGCGGGACCTACGCCATCAGTGGGACCTACACCATCAGAGAGACCTACGCCATCAGAGGGACCTACACTATCAGAGAGACCTACGCCTTCAGTGGGGTCTACGCCATCAGAGCGTTCTACGCCATCAGAAGGACCTACACCATCAGAGAGACCTACGCCATCAGTGGGGTCTACGCCATCAGTGGGGTCTACGCCATCAGCGGGACCTACGCCATCAGTGGGACCTACACCATCAGAGAGACCTACGCCATCAGAGGGGTCTACGCCATCAGTGGGGTCTACGCCATCAGAGGGACCTACGCCATCAGTGAGACCTACGCCATCAGTGGGGTCTACGCCATCAGTGGGGTCTACGCCATCAGCGGGACCTACGCCATCAGTGGGACCTACACCATCAGTGAGACCTATGCCATCAGTGAGACCTACGCCATCAGTGAGACCTACGCCATCAGAGGGACCTACGCCATCAGAGGGGTCTACGCCATCAGTGGGGTCTACGCCATCAGAGAGACCTACGCCTTCCGTGGGGTCTACGCCATCAGAGGGACCTACGCCATCAGAGAGACCTATGCCATCAGAGAGACCTACGCCATCGTCCCAACCAAGTACGACTACCATTTACTCTTTCACTACACCAATAAATACACTGTAAACAGCGAGTGAGAATGGAAACGTTGGCCCAGTCCTGGCACAGATACAACCATAGAACTCAATACTGTTGATACTATGTGAAAGAACTTCTTGCTCCACTCCTCATTCCTACTTTCAGGAATTAATCAGGTTGGCCTGGCCCTGCAGAAAATATGTGGCTTCTAAAATATGTTTTTCATTTGATGATTGAATTGTGTAATTAATTGAATTAATACGTGATTCACATGTGTAGTAGTAGGAGAATAAACCAGCTGTTCTGGCCCTGACCTGTTGATTCACTGTCTTTCTAGTTGTCATTCGCTTGACGGCGAGGATTTCCTCTGTGGTGGCTCTGACTGAGGAAGACATCAGGAGTACGGTTGTACAGCAGGTCGGTGTCTTCCTATCCAAACCACACATCCGCTCAGAGCATCAGATATCACACGGGCACTTTTTTAATTTTTTTTATCTTCTTCCTGATCCTGTTTCCACAAAGAAGCTGAAGAGCAGATATTTAATTTGTTTCAAGCATGCACTGTATATTAACAGCAGAACTTAATTTAGAAAGTACAAGTCCTCAGTCACTCTACTCAAGTTTATGTCCCGACACACATACCATCATATCTAAGGCAAATATGATCATATCTCAGCATTGCTCTGTTTCCTCCTACAGCTTAAAAACGAACTGGTGAAACTCGGATTGACACCCAGCGCCAATGTGACGTTACTGGGGAATGTGTAACTGGAAACTACAGCCACCGGTGACTCCTGCTGATTCAGTGTGGTCACTAATCCACTCGTGCACGAAATTTGTTAACAAGGAAACAACGGGAGTGATTAATTTGTTACACTGGTCTCAGTTGTCTTGAGTTTTTAATTGCATAACCTTGTAAGCTTGTAACTGCGGATTGATTTAGCTGCTGTTGCCTTTTAGAATAAACATTGTTGACTTATATTGTTTGTCTTTGAATCACCCCTAAGACATAATAAGACAGCTCGTGGATGACGAGAGTCACTAATTTCTTAATACGGACACTGTGGTCGGGGGGTGTGTTTGCAAAATCTTCAAAGCTTGTAACTTGAAAATAAAATATTAAATCGCAGTTTTCTTTTCTCTTTTCTCTCTCACCAACATCTCTCGGTAAATTTTTTACTGCTGTTGCCTTTTTTAAATAAACCTTGTTGATTTGTACTGTTGTTGTTGTTTGTTTGTTAAATATCCCCCCAAGATGTTTTCTTTAAAAAACAAGAATGACTCTGAAGCATTGCAACACTTTAAAAAAGGACAAAAAGAGTGAGAGTAGTTGAAAAGACATCAGTTTTATTTCCGGTCGAGCGAGCAAGAGCAGCACGTCAATAGGAGAAATATACACAGGTCACGGTTTGTAGATTGTAAACTTGTAAACATCATGAAGCCACATGATATCCAACTCTCTGTAGGTTTTGTTCGCAGGGCTTGAAACTAACCTGTTCGACCAATCATCCAACAAGTGACAAGTTTCACCTGCTGAGGAAAGTTCCTCCGGCGACAAAGCTGAGTGTGGAAAACATGAACATTCTCAATAACCTGTTTGCTTCTGAAAAGGAGTTTCAAACAGTGCGGGACGTTTTGTTGGTTTGGTTCTGTTCCCTTGTTCGGCCGCAGAAATCCATGAAGTTCCGAATTCAGCATCAGGTGCAAGTCAAGTGTTGGCTGGTGGCTGAAGTGTTCGTTTGGTGCCCTCTTTGTTTTGTTCACACATTCCTTCATGCTGTCAAGTAAAACAGCAAATGGGGTGCGCTCGTTTTGCTTCTTTTAACAGTGGTCAAGGCAATGTTGTTGGATTTTAAATGTATTGTGCAGCGTCTGTGCAGGATCGGCTGTTTACGAACTGGTCATGCAACACTATTAGAGGGATCGGATCAGTGGTTCAGGAAGCAGCCGCACCGATGTGGACAAAGCGAAACAAGCGCACCCCTTCGACACAAACAAAATAAATATCAACTGCATTTCTTCAACAGAACCAAACAAGCAAGCCAGTCCCCTGATAGTTAACACACACCTGGACATAACACATTCAGTTTACAATGTCCTTAAAGGCATCTGACAAATTTGAGAGAAACCTGGACTGAACTTCACCTCCTCTCTCTTTAATTCACAAAAACATTTCAGACATCGTTTTTTTTCTCAAATTGTGATAGCAAAAACCAACAGTTCCCACAGAGCTCGGAGTTCAGGAACATTCCCCTCAGGAGAATCGCACATCGTCAATATAAAATATGAACCTTCTTATGTACAACACCCAAGCAACATGCTCCGCCCCCTCATCCCTCGAGACCCGCTCCAGCTCTTCAGCCTGATTTAAACACTGTGAGAGATGTGAGGCCTCTGAGCTCGGAGGACGTTTTGTCCCGTCGAGCCTCGGAGAAACAAAAACCTTCCATTCACATCGCGAGTGAGATGGTTAACAGATAGAGAAGTGGGCTCTAGACAAAGGCTGCCGGGAACAGCGTGTCCTCTGAAGGGCTTCGGGTCGAACCAGTTTTTAGCTATTTGTGCCGCCAGCTCTGAGATCACGAGCTTCAGCCGCAGAAGCTCACTTGACTGCATAGCTAGCTGTTTTACACGCAGTGAAATATTAGCCAGTACACTTACACACACATTAGCGTGTGAATGCAGTTTTACGAGACCGCCTGCTTCTTAGAACAACTGCCAACATCTCACAGAGTTTGACGTTTGTTTGTTGAGAGACTAGAGGACAAAGGATTTTTATGTGGTTAATATGTGGTAGTTAAAGTAGATCAGCAGTTAATATCAGGAATTTGATTTTCCTTATAAACATTAAAACTATATTTTAAAAAAGCCATATTGGTCCATAAATAAGGAAATGTGTGATTTCATTTCCCAACTGGCAGTTGTTGTTTTTTAAAGGAGCATCACAACACTTACTTAAATTAATTAATTAATACAACCCACTGCAACATAAAGTTCCCTTGTGTATCATAAACAGTTAAACTCAGGTCAAACACAGAATTCAGAATATCTGTATACACACATTCATAAAAACACACATGCGGCTGAAGCTGCCTTTGTGTCCTTTGTGTTTCTAACGTGAATCCACGACACCTGCCGACACAAAAGTGAAGCCAAAATATCTGGATTGCCCCCTAGAGGCAGGCTGCGGTATAGGTCATACAACCCTGCCTCCTCCATGTCCGGGGTTGGGACATGAACCAGAAAAAGTGGATTAATTTAAACCCAGATCGGCGTCAAAAGGCAGCTCCACCCGTAACATTAAAATACAGTTATTGATAGAGTAATTTCCACAGAATATTCAGAAACAATAAATAAGTTAAGAATCATCCCTTCACTTAGATTTAACAGAATACTGTTAACAGTGCGTGTTTTCCCCGATTACAGGCAAAAATGTTAAAGCTTCACCTGATGGGAAAATATTTGACGTCACCTTCAAAACTCCACATCAGTGCATCCCGAGTCATTTCTTAAAGCTCGACCTGAACGGTAAGTAGAATTGAAAACAAAAAAACAAAAACAGAATTTGATTCTGTGCAAGAAAAATAAATAAACATAAATAATTTCTTTGTAATTTTGGTAAACATAATCAAAATTCAGTAACCAACACACTGGCTGGAGTTTGACTGACACTTGGGTTAAAACGCTTAAAAACCAGAAATCTGTGGTTTAATCGTCACCAAAAACTCTCGTCCTACCACTAGGGGTCCTCCTTGTCAAAGATTTCCCTTTTTTTCCGCAAAGCTGCTCAAAGAAGTTTTTAATGAAGTAACTGACAACCAGCTCGGGTTCTTCAACTGGTTCCACTCAGAAGTCCAGGAACCGGTTGTGAGCAGAACCATCACTAGATGGCGCTGCTACGATGAACGTAAACAGTAGAAGGAAGACGGTGGATTGTGATTGTTGGTACCGTTTGCAGTGTCCCCCTAGTGGTAAGTTATATAAAACATTGCAGGTATTACTGCATTTCTTTCCTAATTTTTCATCATTCAATTTTTTCAGAGTTAGAACAAAAGCTTTGCAAAGTCTCAGCTTCTTTTGTAAACACATTCGATTTTTCACAAATAGATCAATTGTGAAGGTTTGTGGCGCCCGTTTTCAAGATTTTGAATTCGTATTGTAACGGGAGGAAGTGGACACGCGTCATCCATCTTTGTTTACAGTCTGTGGTTAAAAACGTTTTTAAAAAATATCCACGTTGCTAAACCAGCATCAGTCAAACCCCAGAGTCAATATCAATATAAGAAGTTTCCATGAGAAGAGAATGCTGGTTGTTCATCTGCAGGTGGAAACAGAACAAGGAGCTCAGTGCTCTTCACAGGAGAAACAGGAAAGAGACTTCCATGAGTCTGGAGTCTGAGGCGGAACTTTTCTTTTTCCTGGAGATGAAACCACAAACACACACATTCATCTGATACACTCACTCTCTCTCTTCATTCATCCCCTGTTCTCCATCCCCTTCGTCGCCAAAGATCCAGAGATAAGACATCGTAGTTAGGCAGCAAATTGACTCTCGCACGTAAACACACACACACACAGACACACACACAGAACCTTCCTCGCCATCTGTTCCTCATCCTCTCTCACAGACCAGAGGTCAGACGTCGTAGTCGGGCAGGGCCGAGTAGGAGACGCCCCCGACGGACGGAGGGTTGGAGTGGAGAGGAAGAAACCAGAAGAAGACTGAACCTGGAGAGAGAACATAAATCTGAATCAGTGATCCTGTAAAGTCGCGGACGGAGCAGGAGATGTGGACGAGGGACACAAACCCACCTCGTCCGAAGACCTCCCGCAGCAGAGCGATCTTGGGCTTGCGGGTGTGTGGGGGGTGGGGGGGCGGCTGTGAGGAGGAGGAGGAAGAGGAGGTAGATGAGGCTCCTCTGTCTTTGATCATCAGTCTGTTCTTCATCTGCTCGATCGGAGACTCGTCCGTGATGATGGAGATTAACTGGAACAAAACCAGATATTACTGTGAGGTTACTGGGGGATGGAGTCACACACAGACAGGGAATGTGTGTGTGTGTGTGTGTGTCTGTGTGTGTGTGTCTGTGTACCTGATCGTAGAAGATAACCATGACAAACACACCGAACAGCACCGACTCCACCAGCAGGATGATGTAGTGAGCGCTGAGGAGGAGAGAAAACAGAGAATCATAATTCAGTCTCTGTCTCACCGGAACTTTCCTTTTTTAAATCCCGGCTGCTCCACTCACACGATCAGGTGTTTGCTCGGTGTCTCCTCTCCTTCTTTCTCTGCGTCGCCACCTCTCTCGTTCCTTATCTGCCAGATCCAAGCCGACACCACCAGCACCATGGAGTACAGGCTGGCCATGCCTGAGCAGGGAGACACAACCACAGTCACCTTATCAGCAGCTTGACCTCCAGGTGGCGCTGATGTTGCACAACCGGGGCTGAGGCTGGCTTTACTAATAATAACAATAATGGAAACGTCTGAGCCTAAAAGTCATCAGATGGTTAAAATATTTAATGAAGACGTATTTTCTCGATACGCTCTGAATTTTGGACACTTATTTTATCCCTTATTATACAAATACAAGCTGCTGGGGATTTTAGGGCCCGAGCACTGACATCAAAGGTCAGGTGAGACCCTATTGAAATTGTAAGGATTATTACTAGTATTATTATTATTATTATTCAGGCAAATTAATTGGGTTTTTGAGGGCTTTACCATGCTCAAATTCTTACAAAAATTTGCAGAAAGTTAGAAAGTGGTGAAAATTTACGTATTCTGAAGGAATTTTCAATGGGCGTCGCAAAATGGCTCATCGGTGCCCCCCGAGACCCCTGGTTCTAAGTAATGCTTAAATGTTTTGTCCGGTTGTTTTTGTGGTTTAGAGGAGACGTCTCGGGAGTTTGTGCCATAAAGCTGCCGTCGACCCACCGGTTTATTTACAGTCACTCACCGGTGTAGAAGAGGAACTGGATGAAATACTTTTGGTTTAGTTCCCCGACACAGTTGTTGATCCTAAAAACAAACAAAAAAAGGATGAGAGAAAGTTGAAGGTGACTAAAGAATAAAGAAACCAGGAGAGGGACACAAGGTCGGACGGCGTCTTCTCACCATGGACAGTGGTGGTCCATGCGGCGGATGCACCTCTGACAGACGCGGCAGTGGTGCGCCCTGGGAGGTCTGTAGGTTTCACAGCGGCTGCACACCGTCCAGCCCTCACAGCCCTGCAGGTGCATTTAATAACCACAGAGATGTCAGAATAAACAGGGTTCATACACATTTTGACCAATGGATTTCCATGACTTTTCCATGACTTTTCAATAACTTTAAACCAAATTTCCATGACCGAACATTTTGTGAAATCTCGGTGTATACGCGAAAAGTTACAAAATATAGTATTCAAACTAACAATGAGAATTCCAATGCATTCAGTATACCTTAAATGACACAAAACCAAGTATGCCTGCCTATATTTTGAGCGTATTTATTTAAAAGCATATGAATTATTTAAAACTCAGCATAAATGAACTAGGGATGGGCATTCGATTAAATTGTCTTAATCGATCGCTGGGAGAATTAACGATCAACTTTCGATTAATCATTAATATTTTTATATTAAAATTCACTATTTATAGGCTATATTAAAATGCAGAGAAAATAGAATAAAATAGTTTTCATCGATGAAAAAATGACACATTTTGACCAATGGATTTCCATGACTTTTCCATGACTTTTCAATAACCTTAAACCAAATTTCCATGACCGAACATTTTGTGAAATCTCGGTGTATACGCGAAAAGTTACAAAATGTAGTATTCAAACTATCAATGAGAATTCAAGGCATACAGTATACCTTAAATGACACAAACCCAAGTATGCCTGCTTATATTTTGAGCGTATTTCTTTAAAAGCATATGAATTATTTAAAACTCAGCATAAATGAACTAGGGATGGGCATTCGATTAAATTGTCTTAATAGATCGCTGGGAGAATTAACGATCGATTTTGGATTAATCATTAATATTTTAATATTAAAATTCACTATTTATAGGCTATATTAAAATGCAGGAAAATAGAATAAAATAGTTTTCAACGATGAAAAAATGTCATTTACGAAATTCTTAATGATCAATTAATCGATCGTCTATTAATTATGCCCATCCCTAAAATGAACGACATGAAAATATGAATATAACAAATTTCCATGACTTTTCCAAAACTTTTGGGAGATTATTTTTTTCCATGACTTTTCCAGGCCTGGAAAAACACATTTTAAAATTCCATGACTTTTCCAGGTTTTCCATGACCGTGGGAACCCTGAATAAAGCAACTTAGGCAGAAACGAGACGCTGACGTGTCCCAGACGTTCAGAGCAACACGTGTGTCACGAAGCTGATGATCACAGGTCTGAGATCCGAGTGTGAGAACAGCTTCTCAACACAATAGATAATTACATGGTTATTACTATAATAACAGACGTGTGGTGTCACTCACACGCTCGCTCATCCGAGTCGACTGCGAGCGCAGGTCTGAGAAGTCCAGGGCCGTGTCGGGAAGAGGCACCTTACCTGCACGACAACAAACGCACAACTGAACACAGGGAACACAAACACACTTTCCCCCCCAATATATGCTCACATTTATTAATATTTATGGGCGTTTTGCTGACCCGGATCTGAGAGGACGGCTTTGGAGTGACAGGCCAGCAGCAGCAGCAGAATCAGGTTGAAGACGGATCCGTGGAGACTGCACCACACGCTGGAGGAGAGAAGAACTGCAGCTTTAATAACACACACACACGGTTCTGTTTGAGTGCGAAACACAGAGACACATCGATTTGTTGTTGAGTTTTGAGAGAATTGTCAGTGTTTTTTATTGTATTTGTTTTTTGTGA
>NC_083657.1:3869707-3892207 GCF_963576545.1 Limanda limanda
TTATCTTTTTTTATTGGACTTCCTGTTGTTGTGTAACTGCAGGTGACTGTCACACTCTCTGCGTAACATCAGATTTAAATGACGTGTGTGTGTATGGGACCAGGTTTGTCGATTGGATGTAAACCAGGCGATAGACCGAGCCGCTGAACAAGGTGTGTGAGGCGAACGTGTGGAACACTCTGCCTCCTGTTTGTCCGGCTCTGAGGCGTGGCGACCTGTGGGACTGGCTGTCAGCTCGCTCTGTTTGTCCCAGGTGGGCGGGGTGTCGGCAGCCCGGGGGGGGGGGGTGGAGGGTGGAGGGTGGTGACATCACAGGCTGGTTACGACAACACACACCTGGCGGCAGCTGTTTCAACATGGAGGCGGACAGACGGGTCTGTTGTGAAGCTGCAAAAGAGGTTCGACGATAGAGAAGCTTCACTGAAGACAAGGAACAGGAAATGGATCCCTGGTGGTTGGTGGTGTGACTCCTTCGCCCGTTTCCTCTTGATGAAACCTGACTGTGACTCAGCATCTCTCAGCTGATACGACCCGTGTGCGATTAGAATTATATTGTGTTACTGATTGATGATGTCGTACTTACGGGAAAACCCTGACGATGGCTCCGCCCACTCAGGATCCCTGAAGCACCTTTTTATTGCTGCTCGTGATGTAATCGTCGGGTCAGGAGTGAATTACTGTCCCGTGATGGTTTGATGCTCTCTGGTAGAATCTCCATTTGGCATGAATTTTTTGCTTTTGCGATGAAGAGACTTGATGTTTTGATCCATCCATCCATTTTGTTTTACTGTGGTCGCTAAGGAACCCTCCTCAGACCCACTTTCCACCTCCTCCTGGTTGATCCGGAGTCGTTCCTAGGCCTGATGGGAAATGTAGTCCCTCCAGTGACTTCTGACTCTACCCCCAGTTCGCTGGTAAACCTCCAGTGGAATATCTCCAGGAGGCAACGAGATTAAGACGTGGCATCTGTACATCGATTCACGTCAAATGTGGAAACTACAGCTGTCGAGTAAAAGTACTTCTAACGCAGTGCACCCAATTAAACACAAAACACAACCTGTTGTGTTTAAATTGTCTTTTGAAAACTTTAGGATTTTTCCCAGAATAAAGTTTATTGGAACAACATCGGGGTTCAAACGTCTCGGTGCTGAAATCCCTTTAAATGAGAAGCTGAATCTCTCCTGGCTTTAGAGCAGATACTGTCAGCTGACCTCTGACCCTGACTTCCGGTCTCTCTGGTAAACTCCAACTCCCTCGGGGAACGACTTAGCGGCTTCGGCTAAACTTTCCCGCGCTCTGTGTGTTGAACCGTGGAATCGGCTCGTCTCTGACATGGTGGGGCGGCCATCGGCGGGCGTATCCATGGCGACGGCCTCGATCAGACACCGGGGAGTGTCCTCCTCGTCTTCGGCTCTTTGTGATTTTCACGGCTGCACCTTCCTCAGCTCCTCAGGAATCCTGTCGTGACATAATCACAGGCTCGGCCCGACTGAAACCTGAAATCTTCACTTGCTCTGTGTGTGTGTGTGTGTGTGTGTGTGTGTGTGTGTGTGTGTGTGTGTGTGTGTGTGTGTGTGTGTGTGTGTGTGTGTGTGTGTCTGTGTGTTGATTTATGGTGAGCGAGTCAGTGGAGTGAACTTTTCTACTGTGTCACAAATAGCTGCTGTATTTGACGACGTTTTGAGGAACGCGTCACAACATCACGTCCGAGTGGAAAAAGTCCCACGTTTCCCTCCTGAGTAAAGACTAGGGTTGTAAAATTCCGGGAATATTCTAAGTTGGAAACTTTCCATGGGAATTAACGGGAATAAACAGGAATATACGGGAATACACTTGTTGTGGGTAACTTATACTACCTGTATTTACCTTGTCATATACAGACATAAATATAAACATGTTGTTTTGTCATAGGCTGATTTGAGCCCTGAGGAAACTTTGGGCACTTGACTATATGCTTCTGCATCGTTGTGTCATTCTTAACATAGGTCTTTGCACAGTATTTGCAAATGTACACAGCCTTTCCTTCTACATTGGATGAGGTGAAATGTTTCCACACATGAGAGAGTGCACGTGGCATTGTTCTGTAGAATAAGATGAGAAAAAAGTTTGTAAAAAAACACTAATGCAATGCCAGAGATATAAATAGTTAGCCAAACAATTGGAATCGTCTGTATAAATATTTTACAATTGATGGATAAATGGATGGAAATAGGCTAGATGAACAGATGAACAATCCTCAATCAGCATGCTAATATATTTTCCCAGTAATATCATGGAAACTTACCTGACTAGTCCTTCACTCTACAGCAGGCCTCAATAGCCCTGCTGTAGAGTGAAGGATGCTGGGAGTTATCTGTGCATGTGATGGAAGAATGCACAGTGGAGGGTTGAAACTCAACGTTCCATACATCTTTAAAATAGAGTTTTGAATTATGTTTTTATTGCTCAGCGTTTAATTTGCGTATTTAAATTCCCGAGCTAAACTTTCCACCCCTTTGCAACCCTAGTGAAGACACAGACACAAGAAAAGCACATTTCACAACAAGCCAAATAAAGGTTTCCTACGTTGATCCGGACGATTCATAACGTAGCAGCAGATCAGAAAAGTATTTTTGCTTTATAAACGCTGTGAGTTTGATGCTGGTGTTGATGAGCTGTGAATCACTTGATCTCCTGCTGCTGCACCTGAACGCTCCCCGAGGATTTGTTTCTCCCTCTGTGTTGTTCAGCAGCACTATTTGCTTGGTTGCTGCCGGCCACGAAGTTTTTACCGTCCACGCAGACCGTCAGAATCTCATAGTGTTGCTCAGTTCTCTCTCAGATGAGAACTTGTTTTCTCTCTGAAGTCTCGGAACCCGTCATTTGGAATCTGCACCAAAAAGGTAGTGAGTTCTTCCCGGACTCATAACGCATCCTTCTACTTTACTTTACTTTTGTTCATGACACATCGAGGCTGATCCACCAGAACGCTTCACTCTGATCGGACGAGTTTTTAATGAGGATAAAACTCACCTGGTGACGTCATGTTTTTAAATGTAAAGCGAGTTATTCACATGATGCGTCGCTTTTTTTCCAGGAATAAATTCTGTGTTTGTACTTCCTCCCCCAGCAGCTGCGACCTTTGACCTCTAACACACACCCACACATACATACACAGAGCTGTTTTTGTCTGGATTTTTGGACACACACTTGAGTGAGTAAAAACATGGGTCTCTCTCTCTCTCTCTCTCCCCCTCTCTCTCTCTCTCTCTCTCTCTCTCTCTTACTCACTGGTACAAAGTTTCCGTGGCGTCGTCCAAGTTTCTCCTGAGCAGCTGAGTGTTTGCGTGTCAGACGGAGCGGCAGGAGTTCGCTGACCTTTAAAACCCGACCCCGCCTCCGTCTGTGCTCCCTCTCTCCCCTGTGTGAAGCTCTGACCTGACTCTACCTCTGAGCACCTCTGTTCCCTTATCACCACTTAACCTCCAGCTGTGTGTGTGTGTGTGTGTGTGTGTGTGTTTCTGTCTTTTCACCTCTGCTCCGCCCTTTTTATTTAAATCTTCAGTCTCATGAAGTCGTCCGTAATGAGACTTCATCAGAGAACCAGCCCTGATGGTTTTTATCTAATCTTACATCAGTGGATTCAGTTTTATCTTCTGACCTTTTGGAGTGTGGGTTCCAAACCTGAGCCGTTTGGCACGGTGACAAAAATGTTCAATCAATCAATCAACAGTTGTTTATCTAACAAGCTAGTTAATGATCTACGGTTGCGGCCGCAGCTTCGATCCCGGATCTGCAAAGACTCCGGGGAAGAGCTGAAGTCAGTGAGATGTGTTGATGAGACAATAGCGTGAGGAAGAGGAGGAGGAGGAGGAGGAAGAGGAGGAAAGAGAAGCTCCATGTCCCCAGACACGTTTAAAAATCAAATCATATACATCTGACACAAAAAACAGGAAGTGTGTCGGGCTTGGTTGGTTTTTCTCTCGGGTTCGGAGTCTTGACTTTAGTTTGAACTAAACAAGGCCTCTGTGAGTTCTCTCTCTTTCTGCTCTTCGTCTAATTGTTGAAGGATTCTTTTGCATCTGAACTTTGTCTCCGGTTAAACATTAACACCAAACACCTTCTCCCTCTTTAATCAGGAAGGTGGGTTTGTTTGCATTTCTCAAATTCCCCCTTGAACGTCTAATGCAACTGACGATAAGCTGAAATTTAAAAGTTCCCAGGTCCTGTGTTGAACCAACAGCAGCTTGAAGATTGTTTGTGCAGAAACAGAATTTATCTACAGAGACTCAGCGGTGCACATGCTCTGTAATGATTGAGCCGCCGTTGAATATTTAACTTCCTTGTCTCTGACTGTTGTTGTTTCACCACACTGAGACGGAGAGGTCAAAGTTTTACATGATCCCTCCTCAAAGTTCAGTCCGTCCCGTTTATACCTTTTTAAACACAAAGCTCTTCCTTGTTCAAAACGCTGAAGGAGCTGAAATCCTTTATTTTAGATCGGTGCCTCAGGTTATTTGATTAAACGGCTCAAATGATACAATTTGTGTGTTTTAGTAAAATCTGTCTTTTTGTCGGCTCCTCATGCGATTCGGTTTCTGCTCAGAAAGTTTCCGTTAAGTCAAATAATCCCAAAGCGTTTCACAAATATGAAAACGCTGCTCGGGAAAAAATCGTGACCTGGAAGGAAAAGAAGAAGAAGAAGAAAAGATGATTAAATGTTTTCAGCAAAATCCCAGAGAGGCTTTTCCAACTTGTGATGCTTGTAGGTAGAAACTACACAACTGGAGCTGAGGATCCCAAAATAGATGCTGCTGTGATTGGAGAGAGAGAGAGAGAGAGAGAGACAGAGGGTCAGTTGTCTCTCGCCCGTGCCTTTCAGGGGGAAACCCAATGGTTGATTATTATATCATCGCACAATCGATAACTCAGTGGCTCGTCTCGGAGCTTCCTCGAGGTGACGAGTGAGTCATGTGATTTTAAATTGTGCGACACGTCGGGGGAGAAGTGTGTGAATTCTTTGCCAGATTTCAGCTGAAAGCTCATTGGACGATTGGACTGCGATGACAGAACTTCACTGAATTTTGATTAAGTTCCTGAAACGTTCTGGAGGTTTCGTGAGAACACAACATGTCTGAGTCCGCTGCTCTGGAGCTGTTTCTAGTGAAATGTCAGAGTGAGTCCATGTGAGAAACCAGCAGGAGATATGTCTGGAAACGTGTTGATGAGGTTTTTCTAACACGTGACGGACGTGAAACTGGAAACCCCTCGGGATGAGGAAGAGGAGCCGACACGAGGAAGACGAAGACGCTGTTTGTTTCCAGCGTCTCTGTCTCGGCTCCGTCCTCCTCCCGTCTCCCGGCTGAAAAAGTCAAAAGTATCATTAGACAGTAACTGCTGTGTTTGCTGAGAGGGTGTGGCAGTGCTGCGGTCGCTCTGTGTGTGTCTGTGTCTGTGTCTGTGTGTGTGTGTGTGTGTGTGTGTGTGTGTGTGTGTGTGGGTGGGTGTGTGTGTGTTCCTTTTTTTAGTTCACACAGGAAGTTCAGGCAGCAGCATCACAGGAATATCATACACTGCAGTGGGTGTGTGTGTTTATTAAATGTTCTCCCAAAACGTTTAGGAGCTAGTGTGTGTCTGTTTGTGTGTGTCTGTTTGTGTGTCTGTGTGTGTCTGTGTGTGTCTGTGTGTGTCTGTGTGTGTGCTTATTCGGGCCTCAAACTCTCTCCAGCCCAAACCACAGACTGTAAATATAGATGAACGACATGTCGGCTCCTGGAAGTGAAGCAGTTATCTCCATCGCCCCCTGGTGGCTGGTTGCACTGCAGCTCTTAAACCCCGCCTCCAGCGTGTTAGTGGATGGGACGTGGACCCAACTAAAAAGAGCTGAAACTGATTACCCCCCCCCCGACCTCTCTGTGAGGTCACTGTTAGCTCAGCTCAATGAGACTTGACTTTTAATTAACTCTAAAAACCACAAAGTGTAAAAAGGCGAAGTTCATAGGTTTCTGTCTGTGTCGTTTATTCCTGTAAAGTTTCTGCTTTTTGACTTTTACAGCAACAGAGTGTGTGTGTGTGTGTGTGTGTGTGCGCGTGCGTGCGTGTGTGTGTGTTTGTGTGCGCGTGTATTGTGTGTGTGTGTGCGGGGTCAGGCAGCTGTGTGTTCAGTTCCTGTTATCTTTAACTGTCATGCTTGTTTCCTTCTGTGTAGTTTAGTGTGTCTGTGTGTGTGTAGTGTTGTGTAGCTCTGTGGTGACAACATGGCTGTGATGTGTGTGTGTGTGTGTGTGTGTGTGTCTGAGAAAGCGAGAGTCACAGGGAATGTGAAGGAAACAGTTTTATCGTCGCTTTAGAATCTTTACTTGACTTTTGTGAACTCGAATAACATTTATTTAACTCAAAGTAACTACATGATCTAATGTTGAACTTCAACTTATTACTGTGATTTCATTTGGGTTTGTATGTGTTTTTACTTTTGGGTTTTGTTTTTATTATTCATTCTAATGCTAAATTAAGATATTATAACTATTAACATATCATTTTTAACCCATTTATTCCTCTTGTCTGTCGTCTTCTCCTCAGAGTTCCCAGATCGATCCTGAGGAGTTGTTCACTAAACTAGATCGTATCGGAAAAGGATCGTTTGGAGAGGTACGGCCCGAACTTTCACTTTTTATTTAATTGTTTCAGTTGTTACCTCAATTTATTTTAAGCTTAACTGGTGTGTGTTTAATCTCCTCCTCCTCTTCCTCGTCTTCCTCGTCCTGCAGGTGTTCAAAGGCATCGATAATCGCACTCAGAGCGTTGTTGCCATAAAGACCATCGACCTGGAGGAGGCGGAGGACGAGATCGAGGACATCCAGCAGGAGATCACGGTTCTCAGTCAGTGCGACAGTCCCTACATCACCAAGTACTTCGGCTCCTACCTGAAGGTGAGAGCCGGACGGGTTGAGATTCATTAAAACATCGCTGGATACCTTTTTGATTTAAAGATGATTGTGATAAGTGATGTAAGAACAGCACCTTTTAATTCATTTATTACATTGTCTGTAAGTTGAGAGATCTCTTTTCTTCTTCTTCAGGGCAGTAAACTATGGATCATCATGGAGTATCTGGGTGGAGGCTCCGCTCTGGACCTGGTGAGTGTTGAATCAGATATCACAAGATTCAAATTCAGAAAACTGTATTTGTACTGAGACAGTAAAATGCTAAGTTAAAGCACCTGGTTTAAGTTTTTATGATTTTCTCACTAAGTAATTAGTTCTGTTCAGGAATCATTGAACACAATGAATTAAAAGGAAAATGATTCCCTCAGTTTAGTCTGAAACATTAAGAATGAGACTCAGTGTTTGGTAGATTTTTAATAAGTGATAAATAAAGATTTGTAACCTTATAAATCAACAAGTTAATGAAAATAAGACAATAGATATCACAACAAAAAGCAGCTTTAAATGGTGCAAATTCATATTGTGTGTGTCTGTGTGTGTCTGTGTGTGTCTGTGTGTGTGCAGCTGCGGGCGGGTCCGTTCGAGGAGTCTCAGATCGCCACCATGTTGAAGGAGATCCTGAAGGGTCTCGACTACCTGCACTCGGAGAAGAAGATCCACCGAGACATTAAAGGTGCGACCGACATTAGAAACCTCACATTGTAAATATTAAGGTTTTTTCCTCCACGGGTCTGAACACGTTGGTCGTTTCTCCGCAGCCGCCAACGTCCTGCTGTCGGAGCACGGCCAGGTGAAGCTGGCGGACTTCGGCGTGGCCGGTCAGCTGACGGACACGCAGATCAAGAGGGAGACCTTCGTGGGAACGCCGTTCTGGATGGCGCCCGAGGTCATCCAGCAGTCCGCCTACGACTCCAAGGTCGGTTGTTTAACATCACGACACCTTCACAAGTCATTTCAAATCCCCGATTTCTTTCAAGGCGACAGGAAGTTGCGTTTACCCTCCTCTGAGTTGTGCCACATCCTCTTCCCCTGTGGCTCGTGTGTGTCTGTGCTGTAACTTCAAATGACGCATGACCAAAGAACAACACACACTTCAGCCAGTCAGCTGTTTTGTTTTTTCCTTCCACTGGATTCACCTGATTTGCACCTGAGTCGCGTCAGGTCGATTTTCATCAGTAATGATGCTAAAGACAACAACTCCCATGATCCCACGCTGCTGCACAACGTCAACGTCGACTTTGCATTGTGCAAAAGAACCCGAGACGAGAAGTTCACACAAACACACAACGTCTGTGAGTCCATCTGGACAGAATCATGTCGGTGACAGGACAGTTTCTACACACGTGCACTAAACATGATGGCGACCTCCTGACAGCGAGAAGAAACGAGTGGAAGCTGATTCGTCGGCAGCAGGAAGGAAGTGGATGAAATAACTTCCAGTCGGTTGTAAAACACACAACACACAACACACACGATTTATATTTCTAAATCCGACACTCGGCCCTGAGCACTGAGCCTCTGTCATGTTGGATTCAACATGCTTTCCTCCGTGTTTGCCTGTTGCCTTGACGACGTCGGCCATGTGGATCTTTGTCGTCGCCTCTGGCCTCCGAGGTCGTTTGCATTATTTCCAGATCCTCCCTGCGTCTATTTGCATAGAAACACCCAAACTGGGCCCACGACAAAAAGGAAACTCGCAACAACAAAGTGTGTTTATTTTTAAATCTCTGAGCTCGTGGTGCTTTTGTGTTCTGAGGGATTCCCTCGTCTTCTCTCTGTTTGGGTCGAGTCCCACAAAGAGATGAAATCCAAACAGTGAAACAATGAGATGTTGTCTGCGCTCCGAGCTGCAGCTGCTGTCTTCAAACACACAAACACACACACACACACACGAGTACACGCAGTGGTTAAAGAGCTGAAAGACGCCCAGGAACAAAGTCAACAAATGAAATGAAATAATGAGTTGACGTCACCTGTGTGTGTCTGTGTGTGTGTGTGTGTGGTTTTGTGTGCTTTGGAAATAGGGTAAGTCCTGATGTGGTTTGATTCATGTGTGTGTGTGTGTGTGTGTGTCTGTGCATGTGTGTGTGTGTGGCTTCAGTTTCCATTATATTTCATATTTAATTTAATGCTCTGTTCCTTTCAAGTTTTAATGCGACCACGTGTGGTGCTGTTTCAGAAAGTTTGTCTTTGTAGAATAAAGAACAAACAAGACAGCAAGAAAACACGTGTTGTGTCTTGTTGTGTCGTGTTGTGTCGTGTTGTGTCGTGTTGTGTCGTGTTGTGTCGTGTTGTGTGTCTGTGCTCTGAGCACAAGCTGCCATATGCTCAGTGTGTAACAGTGTCGGAGCCTCTGGAGTTAACAGTCAAACAGCGACCGAGCATCCTGTTGTAACATGATACTGCCGTGTGTGTGTGTGTGTGTGTGTGTGTGTGTGTGTGTGTGTGTGTGTGTGTGTGTGTGTGTGTGTGTCTGTGTGTGTCTGTGTGTGTGAGATCACGTCTGTTAACCTGGGCTCGACACATGGTTGCTGTAGCAAGTTGAGAAGACGTGACATTCAAACTGTGTGCATGTGGAAGTCCCGAGTGTATGTGTGTGTTGTGCGTCTTTGTGTTTACTTTTGTTCTGTGTGTGCGCGTTCAGGTTGACATATGGTTTGTGGGTGTTACACAAAAAAAAAAAGACACACCTGACTGCAGGTGCGTTCACCTGCAGGTTGAAGCAGCTCGGTTCCAAACTGTAAAGGACAGAAAATGACACAAGTGTAATTAAATATATGCAGAAATAGTTGAAAACAATACAAATAAATATATATTTTATGATGAAAAAAGGTATTTCTCTGTTTCCTCTTGTATTTATTTCTGTGTGTGTGTGTGTGTGTTTGTGTGTCTCTTCCCAGGCCGACATCTGGTCGCTGGGCATCACGGCCATCGAGCTCGCCAAAGGAGAACCCCCGAACTCGGACATGCACCCGATGCGAGTTCTGTTCCACATCCCCAAGTCCCCCCCGCCCACGCTCACCGGGGAGTTCTCCAAGAGCTTCAAAGAGTTCACAGAGGCCTGTCTCAACAAGGACCCCACCTTCGTAAGAGACACACACAGACACACAGACACACAGACACACACACACACACACACACACACACACACACACACACACACACACACACACACACACACACAATCAAACAAACACGTACACTTACACGTGAGCGATTTCTTTAGTTTTAAGTCATTTTTAACACTTAATTTCTTATGTGTTACTTTCTATTTGCTGTTTGTAGAATTGTGTAATGTAAATGCTTTGGAACGAAAAATATATTTATTAAAGTTTTAGGTTTTTTACAGCATTTCGTTCAGGAAAAACAATAAAATAACAATATTTTATTATCCGTGTTTTCCATTTGAAGCAACTTCTCTATTCTGTTTTAATTGCTGTTGCATCTTGCTGCCCCCTGGTGGACAAATAGCTCCATTTCTTTCTCCCCTTTTTTATTGTCTGCTCCTCAACATATAAACCGATTATGAATTAATTTAAACACGAGTCAAATTTCTTAACCTGAGACAAACTGGTTTAAAATTAAATTTCAGTTGGAAAAAGAAGCATTAACAAACAAAGACAATTTAAAAGCTTCTAACAAACAAGGCACATTGGACAGCTTCAATTAAATATATCATAAATACAACAAATAAATGTATTTAAATAATAATAATGTAAAATTATAATTGTGTGTGTCTGTGTGTGTGTAGCGTCCCACAGCGAAGGAGCTCCTCAAACACAAGTTCATCATCAAACACTGTAAGAAGACGTCCTACCTCAGCGAGTTGATTGACAGGTACAGGAGGTGGAAGGAGGAGGGGCACAGCGGCAGCAGCTCCGACGACTCCGACAGGTAATCAGATTACTTCCGGTGAGGAAATAACTTCCCAGCTCCTTCTTTCTGCTCGCTGAGTAACATGAGTGTGTGTCTGTGTGTGTGTGTGTGTGTGTGTGTGCAGTGAGTCCAGTAACAAGGAGAACAGTGAGTCTCCTGAATGGTCCTTCACCACCGTCCGTAAGAAGAAGACCGAGGGCAGGAAGGTTCTCAACGGAACGGTCAGTGCACAAGAACATCAGAATGTAGTAGAACTGCTTTTCAATCATATCAGTATTAAAAAGTAACCTCTTCCTCCTCCTCCTCCTCCTCCTCCTCTTCATCAGGTTCCGGAACAGTTGGTTAAATCCACCAGTCTGACCACAGTCATCTCTCCTGTCTTCACCGAGGTCAGTACACACACACTCAGATAAATATTAAGCACTTTTTCTTTTTCTTTTATTTTCTGAGACATACACAGCATCACGTTGAAAGAGAAAACATAAATTCGATTATTATGATTTTAACTTTTGGTCAAAGACAAATTTAAAAACAATAAACCCCCTTGCACATCATTTATAATTTATATATTATATATTATTGGCACTATCACCAATCTCTGCACCTTAGCACCGCACGTGCCCATAACTCTGTTACTGTATATATTTTTATTCTATTTTGTTATATATTGTTGTTTTTATATTGTTGTTTTATGTTCAGTGCACCAATGACACCAAGGCAATTTCCTGTATGTGCAAATATACTTGGCAAATAAAAGGATTCTGATTCTAAAGCGGAAATAAAACATTTCAGGACCAAAGCAAATAACATTTTGGAAGAAAATAATAAAGGGAGGAAAAAAGCACATTTATCCCCTTTAAAAAAATATGATTGGAGAAAAAGAACAGTTCCTCATTGTTTTAATACGTGATTGAAACGCTGTCACTGGATCTCGAGGTGCAGATGTTCCCCTGGTTCAGTTCCCGATGTTTCTCTTGTGCAGTTGAAGCAGCAGCACAAGGAGCACTCGGAGCAGCGCCTGGCCATCGAGGAGCTGGAACGCAACATCCGATTGGCCGAGGACTCCTGTCCAGGCATCACGGACAGGATGGTCACACACATCATTGCCAGGTACCAGAAGTACGTGTGTTGTCGTTTTCTAAACCAATCGACTCTTAAGTTTCACTTTGTCTGTTTCCTTTCATTGTTGTTTCCACGATTTCTTTTGTCAGATTTGTAAAATGGTTTCTTTTCTTTTGTCGTCTTCGTTCTCTTGATTGAAAGTGAAGCTCATAGTTTAGTCGACCTCATGTCGCCGCTCACGTAGTTCAACTCCCAAGTCAGAATCTCCTTGAAGACTTTAATTATTCGAGCTCACGTTGAGCTCCTCTTGTTGTAAAGTTGTTCTTCCTCAAAGTGCTTTGATTCTCTTCTTTCCTAATTAACCGGAGGAGAACTGGGGCAGGGTCGTATTATTCCATCAAAGAGGAACTTAGAGGCTGCAGCCGCCAATTATTTTCATTATCAATATATCGTTAGTTAATGGAGAAAATGCAAATTTTTTATTCCCTGAAGCTCGAGATGACTTCTCACGATTTAATTTTTTTGAAGAAGCCCGACGGATCTGGAGAAACCTGAGAAGTTTATCGCTCACGTGTTGTTTTTTACGAAGAGGAAATCTTCCTCCTTCGGATCACTTGTTCACTGACTCTCTCGTTTCTCTCGGACAGATTCACGACCACCTGAAGGACGGAGAGAGAGAGAGAAGTGAAGACTGTCTCCGTTCGGTGACGCTGCTGGACGATCGGATACGAAGGAGATTTGCTGTGCGATGTCTCCTCGCTGTACACACACACCAACACACACACACCAACACACACACACACACACACTACTAATGTAATATATACACTATATATTATGTATATATATTTTTTCACTGCCGCTGGTTGAACCCTTTTCCCCCCCCACGTCGGGATCGAAAGACGGCTGCACTTTGAATGAACTGAATTTGCGAGTCGGTCGGACTTTTGGTTCTCGTTTCCCGTTTTCAGGGTCATGAATTCTCTCCGGTTCTTTCTTCTTCCTTCTTTATTTTTGTTTCCCCCCCCCCCCAATCACTTCTCAAGCTTAAGTTTTGAAAGCAAAGTGAGTCCGACTTCATTCAAACTCAACTCCATGAATAATCTCCCCCGACGCCCTGATTTGCCACCATGTGCCTTAATTCTCGATGCTGTCGTTTTCTAAAAGATGTCATTGTTTGTTCAGTGGAGAAGTTTTTGTTCCGCACAGATTAACGACGTGTCGTCCGTCAGCGCGTGTCCAGTGTCTCGGCCTCGACCTTGTATATTTCTTTGTGTTTGCTCGGTAGCACTTGAGACAGATTCTCTGCCAATATTGCATTTTGTTTTGTTGTCTTCGGTAAAACTTTTCACTCACAGCTCCCAGATTCTGGAATTCAGCTCCGATCCGACATACGTTCAAACTTTGAGGGGAAATCTTTTCCACTTCTGGTTTTCCAGCGGTAAAGATTCAAATACAATTGATTCATATGTTAAATATTTCAAAGTTTCCAAAGTTTAAAACTTAGTCCCTGATGTTTTAATACGTAACAAGTGACACAGGTTCTTCTCGGGAGCTGTGAATAAAGGTTTTACCGACCGTTTGTACCAAAGACACTATAAAACTTTTTATATATCATAAGGGATACAATAATGCTTGTTGAGGGGGAAATGTATGGAAGATGTAAGATTTTACAGTAATGTTCTTTTTTTTGTAGCGGGACTTTAGAGTTTTATGAATAAATATTTAAGTTTGATTCAAAACTTTGTGTTTCCAAAGAAAAGATCATTTTGTTTCCAGTCACCAGCTTTCATCTTACTCCATTTTCTTATTTGAAAAGTTCTAATTTGAACATAAAACATGTCTCTGACTAGATTAGTAATGAGGTATTTTCTTCTTCTGCAGAATAATTTATTCACGATTTCAGCTGCAATATCAACAAAAACAATTATCAAGTTTTCACACTGCCAGAACACTCTAAATTCCATATTCAATTCTTCAAAGTACTAAGAGAATAATCAGTTTCCACTAAAAGACTTCACGGTCCATCACGGCGTCTTCCACCAGTTGGACGTTGGACTGGTCCAGAAGAGACGGATCCAGATCAGACGTCTGATCAAAGGCTTTTTCTTCTGGTCCAGTTCTATCTGCACGTACAAAAACCACATTAGTTCCGATGCTTCACCGATCGGCTTGTAGTTGATTATCCATTTAGCGTTCTACACTGCTAGCTACTTTTTACCACGAGGAGTTAAGTGTTAGGAGCCTCACAGCAAAGTCTTAACATCATCGTTTCCAAACATCTAATTTTCTCTCCCCTCAAACTCTGGAGTAGTGACACCAGACGTGTCCGTGGCAGAGCTCGTGTGTTTTCAAACGAGAACAAACGTGAACAAGACTCGACCCCGAACAGAAGAAGCAACCACAGTTTTCTAGCACAGAACCCAACACAAAATCTAGTTTTCCTTCAACTTCCAGAAGATCTTAAGTCATTGACATCGACACAGTCTTTAAAACGTGAAAACTTCTACAGATGAACTTCTTCTGCTAAAGCTGAGGCTGGTTCTGCTTGTTCTGGAATTAGTTTTCAGCTTCTGAAAACTAGAACAAGGCGAAGACCGAACATTTCATCCGTCAGGTGTGAATGTGCTCAAGTCGTGGATCTGTTTCCCTGTGGAGAAGAATCTACAATGTGACCTCTGTCATCTTCATCGGACCTTTCATCTCTCCTCTCTCACTTCTCACTTTATTCTCCTCCTCACTCCTCATTACCCTTTTGGCCTTTTCCATCGCTGCTCCATCATCCTCCTCCTCCTCTTCCTCTTCGTCTAGTTGGAGGCTTCCAGAGGAAAACCTCATCCTGGCCAGACCAGCGGACCGAGCCATCCTCCCCAGTGGGGGTGGTTGGCAGTAATATGGGTAGAAAACCTCTGGGTCCGAGTCGCTGTAGCTTCCTGTCGTTCCTCCGATCATGCAAAGCGACGTGGGGCGCTGTGGCAGAGGGGAGGAGTTTAGTGGGAGGTAGGTGGGTCTGGTGGGCCGGTTCAGGTGAGGGTAGTACCCAAGGGGCCGGAACTCAGAGGCGGGGTTAAAGGCGGGGTTCGAACTCCTTGAGAGATGGAACTTGACATCTGGTTGGCTCGCCACGCGGCGAGGTAGCCCCGGGAGGAAGTTGCAGTCGTCACTGTAATGGCCGGCCTCCGTGTGTCCGATGCTCAAGAACCTTCCCCCATTGCTTCCCTGCTGGTAAACTCTGGGCAACCCGCCTGAGCCACCGGGGCGGAGGCTCCTCCTGATTGGTGAGGCAGACGGCGAATCTTGGCCTAGTGGGTAGTAGGACGGCCGCGATAGGCCTTCCGTTGGCACATAGTCCCGCCTCCGTGGCTGCGGGAAGCGCTCCAGCGACGAAACGGCAACATAGTCCGTCAGGTAGGGGTAGCGGCTGAGCGGCGAGGACCCAGCTGATGGGAATGATGGGAGGATGGGGCGGTACTGGTAGGCAGGACTGTTTGGGTAGAGAAGCACCAGCTGCTGGGCGGCGTCCGGGTCTGGCTGGGGATTGGGCCGACGTCTGGACCGGTTGCCGTAGACCCCGGCGAGCCGCTGGGCCTGGCGCTGCATCTCGATGCGTCCGGCCCTCACGTCCTCCATCAGAGACGTAGAGGCCGATCTCGTCTTCGGGGAGGGGCTTGACTGGTGCAGAGGAGAAAGGGGCGAGACCTGGGACAGAGGCCAAGGCTTCCGGGCAACCTCCACAGATGATTGGCTGCGTTTAGCCCGCCCCCTCCTGATGTCGTCTACGCCTCGATGATGCGGGACCAACTCGTTCTGACACTGGAGCGCCAAGGCACGGGTCGCCCGGAGGAAGGGATGTGAGTCCTGATACATCTGGAGAGGGGAGACGCACAAAGATCAGGAAAAGCAATTCACTGTGAGTGTGTCTGTGCACGGTGTTTAAACAGTGAACTGAAGTTTGTCCTACTTGTTTGGAGACGTCGGTGAGGAGATCAGGAGACGACCGACACTGTCTGGGATCGTAGTCCGACTGACAGTAAGTTCTGGAGGAAAGAAAAGATGACTCGGCATTAAGGGTTTGTCTCGCACATTCGACTCAGGATGATGAATCTATTCTCACCTCTTCTTCTCCCCGGATCCCAAACACTCCAGCAGCTGTTTCTGAGTCCGTCCACTGCAACACAGAAGAAAACATTAAATATACAAACCAGCCCGGGTCACAGAAGGAATCCTGATATGTCATGAAATGCTTCATTTTCAGTTTTCCCCAAGAACAACCGTGTTTAAGTGACGAGGGAAAGGTTCTGAAAGATCTACCGGAAAAACTCTGGCTACTGGAGCAATGGAGAAATTTGCTGTGTGTGTCTGTCTGTGTGTGTTAGTGTGTGTTACCTGTATCTGAAGCTGGAGCCCTTACAGGACAACACTGTTTTGTGAATCGCCGTCGGTTCCTCCTCGAGTCTGAAGAAGGCGTGATACTCGACACACGTCTTCCAGAAGGATTTACACACGTCCCGACTCGCCATGGCGAACTCCAGAACGTCTTTACAGGACGGCTGCATGGACGTCACACAACAGATTAACAATGACGCACAACATATTCTATTCTTTAAAGGAATTCCCTTCTCGTCCTCACCCCCACTTTGTCGTGCAGTTTGATGAGAAAATGTTTCCGCTTGAAACTCAGCTTGCGGATCTTCGCCCAACTGAAAGTGTTTATTTTGGTGTTTCCCTGGAAACCAAAGAGGTGAAAGGATTAAATGTATATTTAGGTGCTAATAACAGGCTAAAGAAAGCTTCCTCTATCATTTCATTCATCGGCCAACTGTGGACTGTAAATAGATATGGACGACCCGTCTTCACTTCCTCCTACTGCACAGAAATGAAGCCAAAATAACCTGGATACGAGGCGACGCCCATTCACTAGCTCGACCAATCGGGAGTCAGCTTTCAATCTTGACGTCTCTTTCTTATATCATCAAATTTATATATGTATATTTTGGCATCACTTTTCAGAGTTGTAATGTCGTCCATCTTTGTGGTTTCAACAGGGAACTTTGAGTGTTTCTTTACTATCTTTATGTTGAAGAATCCAAACTCTGCTCCTCTGCTTTGCAACAAATGAAAAGGTAAAGAATCTCCAAACATATAAAACTGATCATCGAGGGTCAATGAATGTTTCTATGTCAGGTTCTTCTGTTGCCAAGCTGCTAACGGCGCCCCCTGTGGGCAGAGTAGCAGCATGTCACGAACCTGGAACACCAGCACTCCGGAGTGAGTGACGGACAGGTTGATCCTCATCCCCTCCCCGTCGTGGGCCGGGTGCGGCCGGATACCGTACATGTCCAACTTCCTGGCCACCTCCAGCAGGTGGATGTCCGAGTCTGCCGGAGACGCACCTCTACACAGAGACAGACGAGGGAAGACAACAGGCTGTGTGAGACCAGTGGGTGAAGAAGAAGAAGAAGAAGAACTCCTGCAGGTTGAGGATTCACAGCGTCCGGACTGTACCTGTGTCTCTTGTGGAACTTGATGATCTTGTTGTCCAGATATTCCTGGTTGGGGACGTACTGCTTCATCTCTAGATGTTGACAATCCAGATCCTCATCGAAGTCCCCGAGCTCTGCTGTAACACAAACACACATAAACACAAACACACACACATACACATTCTGTTGAAACAGTGTTAAAGTTCAATCAAAAACTTGTCTTTCCTCCAGATGTGCTTCAAGTAAACAAACAAGTCACATAAATACAATAGTTATGGTAAATTTGAACTTTATATCTCAGATATGACATCTACACTTTATCTGGGCTGTATTTTTATGCTTACACTGCAATATGTGAGAGACCAGCAGGGCGGCGCTGTTGTCGTTACAGGTCAGACTGCTGTTCGACAAATCCTGTTTCATCTGTAAGGCAAAAAGATACCTACACACACACACACACACACACACACACACACACAAACATAGACACACACACACATGTTATGGATTCAGTGTTTGTTTTTACTTGGTGTTTAATCAGTGTAATTACACCCTGTTACCTGGTGAGGCCTCTCTTGAGCTGCCCCGGGTCCGGAGGGAAGAACTTAACTATAAACCTGAAGAAAAGATCGCTGGTGTCTGACGGAGAGAAAAAGACGTCGAGGAGAAGAAGGAGGAGAAAGAAACGTTTGCATGAGTTTCAGTTTCAATGAAGTTTCAACCACTTGCATAAGAAACTACTGAAGCTTGAAGAAATGTTTAAAATGGAATGAGAAGGAATGTTTCTTTGAATTCTAAGGATTTTTAAAAACTTTTCTGCTATAATTGCTAATGAATTTGAAAAGTACTATAAAGAAAGATTATTATTATTATTATAAGTAGTAGTAGCAGTAGTTGTAGTTAGGGTTGCAAAGAGGCGAAAAGTTTCCGGTAAATTTCTGGAAACTTTCCGGAAACTTTCCATGGGAAGTTAAGCTCGGGAATTTTGGGAATTTGGCAAAAAAAAAAATACGCAAATAAAACGCTGAGCAATAAAAACATCATTCAAAACTCTATTTTAAAGATGTATGGAACGTTGAGTTTCAACCCTCCACTGAGCATTCTTCCATCACATGCACAGATAACTCCCAGCATGCTTCACTCTACAGCAGGGCTATTGAGGCCTGCTGTAGAGTGCAGGACTAGGTCAGGTAAGTTTCGATGATATTACTGGGGAAAATATATTAGCATGCTGATTGAGGATTGTTCATCTGTTCATCTAGACTATTTCCATTCATTTATCCATCAATTGTAAAATATGTTTACAGACAATTCCAATTGTTTGGCTAACTATTTATATCTCTGGCATTGCATTAGTGTTTTTTTACAAACTTTTTTCTCATCTTATTCTACAGAACAATGCCACGTGCACTCTCTCATGTGTGGAGACATTTCACCCCATCCAATGTAGAAGGAAAGGCTGTGTACATTAGCAAATACTGTGCAAAGACCTATGTTAAGAATGACACAACGATGCAGAAGCATATAGTCAAGTGCCCAAAGTTTCCTCAGGGCTCAAATCAGCCTATGACACAACAAAATGTTTATATTTATGTCTGTATATGACAAGGTAAATACAGTTAGTATAAATTACCCATAACCTTTCCAGTTTATTCCCGTTAATTCCCGTTAATTCCCATGGAAAGTTTCCAACTTTGAATATTCCCAGAATTTTGCAACCCTAGTTGTAGTACTAGAAGGAGCAGTACTGGTAGTAGAAGTATTTGAGTTTCTCGAGCGTGACTCACATTTAATCTGTTTGGCCAGCGGCTTCAGCAGCTCCAACCAAACCTGCAACACATCACACATTGAGGTTTGAACATGTATTTTAACACGTGTTGTGTTTGTGTGTACGACAGACACACAAACAAACACGTTAACTTTAAGTGTGTGTTTGTGTTTCCTACGTAGTTTCCACTGTGGTGTCTGAACTCCAGTCCAAAGTATTCCTTCTCCAGCAGCTTGAGGTGACCGCACACTTTGTTGAAGAAGTCGCCTCCTAAAACCTTTTGCTGTGAAAACCAGAAAGAGAATTAAAGAGAGAGGAGAGGGGGGATAATTGGTTAATTGGATTTTTTTAATTGAGAATCTCTTAAAGCTGGAGTCCAGGGACACTCTGGGGAACACGGCTAAACACGCTACGACTTAGCTTCACCAGAACTTAGTGTAATGAGTTTGTGTGAAGTTTTCATTTCCTGTCCTGGCTTCACTTTTAGCAGCTGTCATATCGTCCACCTTTATTTACAGTCCATGATATAAACTCAATAACCTTTGTGAACCCTTTAAACTCTAAACCTCTTCCTCCTCCTCCCTCCCCCTCTCTATCCCTCTATCTTCCTCCCTTCCTCCCTTCCTCCCTCATCTCTCTAATTACCGAGGTGCATTGTGGGTTGTCTCTGAGAGTTGGCTGTCTGCTAGCTGGTGTTTAGCGCCCCGCCGCTGGTCACTGGACGTCCTTCATTAACTTGTCACGATGGAGGAAGAGGAGGGACGGAGCAGCTGCGAGCGATTAGAACGGGAACAGGACTAACCCGTGATTAGTGGAGACTAATGGCTGCAGCACGGCACTTAGCTTCAGGAGAGGAGAAAATAGACTTTACTGTCGTCTCAGGCAAACACACGATGTGGAATAAACGTTTTATTTTTGTCTTTTTGATGCTGAGATAAGTAGACTAAGACTTTATGTGTCAGGAAGTTTTGTAACTTTGTGTTGGATTTGAATATAAGAGCCACACTGTTGACACATGGACGACAAATTGTGTTTCTCGCTACCTCAGTAATTTAACCCTCAGCAAAATAACGCAACACACAGACACACAACACGTCACTTTATGAAATTAAAACCAGATAAAGGTATAACGTATATTTGCATTAATATGTTTCTGTGTGTATGTTTGTACTCGTGTCGCTCGACCTTTTCCTTCCTGTCTAAAAGGAAGCCTTTACACCACTTTTTCTCTCTCTCTCTCTCTCTCTCTCTCTCTCTCTCTCTCTCTCTCTCTCTCTCTCTCTCTCTCTCTCTCTGATCATTAATCCTTGTTTTGCCTGAAGGTTTGAAGATCGAGGTCAGACGAGTAAAAAACACAGCGAACCGTAAAAACCTATTTCTGTAAATCACACTTATTACCTCCTCTGTTTAAAATGTATGTTTTTATTTATCAGTTTCTTTTCTGGCCCTCATCTGCTCATTCAGTTTTTTTTTCTTTTATTCCTCCTCCCTCCTCCATCCCTCTCTCTCTCCTCTTCTAAAGATGCTGCTAATGTCCCAGAGGCTGCTGGGAAACTGACAGAGAGAGAGAGAGAGAGCGTGGGGCGGAAAAAGTGGAGCTACAACAATGCTGCAACACACAAACACACACACACACGCACACACAGACACACACAGACACACACACACAGAGCGAGGGTCTCTTTTTAGATCCCTGCCTCCGAGGCCACGTCCCCCTGCCGGAGACTCGTCCTGTCACTCGTCTCGCTCCTGACCCGGATCCTGGATCACATGTCAGTTCATAGACAGCAGAGTGTTGCTGCTTCACCATCCAGATGTGCACACATCACACAGCTGTCTGGCAGCTGGCAGATTTAACAAATAGAAGCGTTTTCTTAACGTTCACTTGCTCATTAACATATAAGTTGAATTGTTGGTGTTTCCATCTTCCAACGCTGAAGAACTGCAGAGCAGATGTGGACCTGATAAGAAGAACATCTGTCCTCTACAAGTTCATATTAACTTAGTTTTTAACAAATTTAAAAAAATCATAACCTCTTTAATGTTAATTTCCTGTTTATCTGTTTATCTTGGTTTATATTTGTTGAATGAGCTGTGAACAGTTTGAGTTTTTAAGTCCATTCAGCAGCTGATGGAGGAAATGAGTCACACGCTGTTTGTATAAAACCTGTTCCAGATGTAACCTGCTCCATTGGAAACACACAGCATCAGTCTGCAGCTCCATCACAATCTGGTAAAGACAAACATTTCCATCCCATAATGAGACCTGATTGTTCCAGAGGAGCTGGATCTGAGAAGCTTCACCAACATTCACCTCCAGAAACCTGTTGTTACAGTTCATGAGCTGCTGTGAATTCATAATCATGGAGATAAAGAATATCAGAGCCTGTGATTGATAAAGTTTGATGTGAAGATAAGATCACTCACACACACACACACACACACTCACACACACACACAGACACACACACAAACTCACGCACACACACACACACACAAGTTTCTAGCAGCTGATAGTCAGATAGAAATATGATTCATAGAGAAACATACCATCAGATGTTTGAGGAAGAAGAAGAACTCACCTCCACCTCGAACGTGCGCTCGCTCTCGTCCAGGAAGACCACCCGCAGCCGGAGCTTGGTCTCCATGGAGACCCGGGTCCTGGAGGAGAGACCCCCGAGTCCCCGGCTCCTCCGGTGAGCGTCCCCCATCCGAGGGGAGGACTGCGAGCCGCCGGGGTCTAATCCTCCATCACACCCGGCACCGTCACCTTCATCACCTTCATCATCACCACCATCCCCCTCTTCATCATCTGCTCCTCTTCATCATCTGCTCCTCTTCATCATCTGACTCCGGGGACCTGCCGCTGGAGCGCGCTCCCCAGACGCGTGACCGCGCACTGACGTTGTTTCCAGAGACTGAAGCTGAAAGTGACGGAGCTGGATTCATCCTATAGAAAATCATACACAACATCATATACCAACAACTACACTGACCCACAACTTCTATTGTCTACTCTACTAACATACACCCATACTCTATATATTATATTCTACACTACATACTCTATGTACTATAATATATACTCTATATGCTATACTGAACTGACTAATATACAACTTCTGTTATATACATTGAGCTGGACTCCACTAATATATTCATACAACATATCATAAACGTTGTTTTATAATAAATATCATGTTTTATATAATATGTTTTATACAGTATATTATATACTATTTTAGATGTTACATATAATATATACACTGTATCATATATTGTGTTATTACTATGTTATATACTATATACACTATATCACATACCATATCATAAAGCTATACTATATACTTTTCCAAGTAACAGCATTATTTATAGTTTTGAAAAATGT